>NC_029789.2:48093053-48099236 GCF_000816755.2 Arachis ipaensis | reverse complement strand
AATTCTAATTTATTCACTCATATATAAAGCTTACAGGTGGTTAAATTATTTCACATTCTCATGTGATGGGTTAGCTATATTATCCCTTAAATAATAAAGCATTTTAGCAAATGAGATGGGAAATAAAAATATTGTACAAACTTGCAAAACAATTAGTAAATTAAGCACAGATATATGTTGATGAGTTATTGAACCCTCACTAGAATTTGTGTTTACCCTCTGGTCACTCAGTGTTTATTGGGTTTATTCACTCTACTTTTCTTTTTATTCTTACTTTCTATAACTTTGTTCTTCATCTAACCAATCAACAATTACAGAGTACAGTCATACCAAAAGTCATGAGGTCTTTAACTAAGGTTGTAATGGGGCCAAGGTAAAGGTAAGGATATATGTATAAGGCTAAGTGAGCTAATAAGTGAATCCTTAATTAGACTAAGATCTCACCTAACATACATATTTAGTAGAACAAAACTTTCTTTACCAATTTTCCCACATTATCCCACTTGTTGTTACATGCTCATGTTTCAATTTTATTTTTATCCCATGTGCATTGCTTTTATTTTGCATTGGGGAATTCTTTTGTATCCCCTTTTATTAAATGCTGAAAAATAACTTTTTTTTTAATGCACATGGTAATTGATCACTTTGATTTCTCATGAGTATGCTTCCCAAATTTTTTGAGTTATTTTATTTCTTTCAACTTTTCTACCTTTTGTTTCTATCATCCATATTCCCAATAGGTTTCCCACATTTTAATCTATTCATAATTTTCTATCTTAAGCTAACCAAGGATTCAACTTGGGATTTTATTTTGTTTTTCTGCTTAAGGCTAGTAGTGTGGCTAAATAGAATAAAAGGGATTTTAAAGGCTCAAGGGGCTAACAAGGGTGATGTGAAAGGCAGGTTATTTTAGGGTAAGTGAGCTAAAATCAAATGACGGCCTCAATCATTATTTTGATATGTATCTATATTCTATATTCTATAATTGGACATATAGATTAAAGCAAAGTAAAGAACATCAGAATAAAAAGAAGCGAAACACACAGGAATAAAATTATGCTTTGAATGCAACCATACAATTAAGCTCAAGACTCACAGGCTGTGTGTTCTCTAACTCAAGCATCATATATCATTCATACATGTTATGCAGGTTTAGTTAAAAATTCCCATTATTCTCATAAAAAAATTATTTAGGGTAGCCTTTAAAGTTTTAATGTTCCTCCTTGATGAAATGTTGTCAACTTAACTATATGATGTAATGCTATATATACAAGGTTTATGGATTTAAATCTGTTATGTTCAATTTCCTAGCTTACTTCCTTTTTATATTTTTCAATTTAACTATGCTATCTTATGCTAAAAAGGGTAAACTATACTAATTAATCCACTAATAAGTCAGAATTGCAAACTAAACTAAATAACTAAAAATATGAACTAAAAATGCAAAATGCAAAAGTAGAGTAAAAATACACAAAAGTAACAATGTATAAGTACTCAGAAAAAAAAAGAAAAATACAGAAAAATATCCAAAATAAAAGAAAAAGAGATGTAGTGGTTCACCAAAATAAAATGCTAGAGATGGTGACCTCCCCACACTTAAAATGAAGCATCGTCCCTGATGCTCAATCAAGCCGGGTGTGAAGGGGTGTCATCACTGGTAGGGATGGTAGCTGGAGGCTCTGTGGTGGTGGTGGGCTGAGGGTCTGGCTGCTGTAGAGGCGGTGCTGACTGGATCGGGATCTCCGGATCTGCAGCCTCGATCTGATGCGTAACCTCCTAATGTGGTGTAGCCTGCTCTGTGTCTGCCTGCTGATGGCTCTCCTCCTGGAAATGAGTCTCCTCCTCGGGCTCATCCTCCTCCTCCTCGGATGGCTCGGATGGTGTGTCGGGCTCGGAGGGGATGTCACCACCCTGTCTGATCATTAGATTCAGATGCGAATAGCGTCGCTGGCTGCGATGCTCCAATCTCTCCTACCGACGCCGGTTACAGCACTCCATCTGGTCAAGCTGTCGAAATAGGCGGTGCACGAGGCAGTATACGGGCTCAGAGGCAGGTGGAGGTGCAGTGGTGGCAGCAGGGGCAGCAGGGGCAGCCGTGGATGAAGAGGGTCCAGCAGACGGTGGGGCTGTCTCATCAGTAGCAATGAAGGGTGGTGGTCTGTAGCCTAAGGCTAGGAAGTTCCTGCTGTGAGGAATGATCTTCCTGCAGTCCGCCGCTAGTGGTTTCTCATCGGCGTCCTCCCATGGCACGTCAGCTCGACGGCCTAGCTGTGTAACCAGATACGGGAAAGGGAGGGTGCCTCGGACGTGGACCCTAGCCATATAATGCCGGATAAAGCGTGGTAGATAAAGGTCCTTACCCTCCAGCACACGCCATAGGAGGGTGATCATAGCAGCTGGGATCTCCGTCTCATGAGTACTCGGCATGACATAATTGCTCAAGATCTGGTGCCATAACCGAGCCTCATCATTTAAGTATGCCCTCTTGATCCCTCTAGGCATGGTGGTGTCCTGACCCATCTCCCAAGGAACAGTTGGGTCGAGAACTATCCGTGCCTTTACAGCATCCCAATCAAACTGCATCAGGCGCATGTCCTCCTCAGCCTTTGAATAACCATCAGGCTGATCGGACTTGGTTGGGAGCTGGAGAATGTCCTCTATGGCCTCCTCAGTGACCAGAATCTGCTTTTCTCTCAGGTTTACTGCATCTAGGGTGGTGATGTAGTAGTTGCAGTAGAATTCCCGGACCCAAGATGCATTGACCTCTGTCAGTGTTCTTTCCAGAAAGAACCAGCCTCTTTGCTTGATTTGCTCAGTGGTGTACTGCTGGAGTGCTTCTGGAATCTTCAGAGTTCTCTCCAGGTATAGATTCCTGGAGTTTGCAAATACCGAATAATTCAGCTCACAGTACCGGTTTGCAAATTTTATTGAATCATTTGCAGGGAGCAGCTGGTCAGCTTTTTCCTGCTGTGTAAAGTTCTTCTCCCGCCATGAGGAATCATGCATGAGGGCAACGATAGACTGAGAGGAATCTCCTCTCTTGCGCTTGCCAGTAGCCTTGCCTTTTTTTTTCCTTTGTGAGGCAGACATCCTGAAAAATGGGAAACCAGGAGATGGATAAAAATAGGGAAGCAAATAGGCAATTTAAACAAGGAAAATTCAAAGCGGCAAAGGAGAATTGGAATGAGGTAAATGAGTCAAGTAAATGTACATTAAGGATTGTTTAGTAGTTTAAAATTTGGAAAGGAAGAATTGACAATCCAAAATGTATTAGAATTCAAGTTAAATAGAAAAATTGTCATGATGCCATGGTTAGAAAGTTAGAGGAAAGTGAAAAAAAATCAGAAAAGAGATTTTGAAAAGGTTAGTAATGTTAGAATTTGAAAAAGAAGTTATTAAATTAAAATTAGGGAGTCAGTAAAATGTGGGTTAAGGTAAGTGGCATAAAGAAAATATTTCATATAACAAGGATTCACAATTATGATTAGAATTAACTCACAATCGAAGGAAAACAGGGTGATGTTGATTCTAATAGATATAAAGAAAGCAAGAACTGGAATCAGAATATCACAAATGCAGTTTATAAACCAGGAAATCAAAGAGGATAAGAAAGTCTGCCATCGCATTCATGAAACGGTTTGGTTAAAGCAGAGGACAACAGAGTTCAGATTGTCAAACCAAAACATGAATGAAAATAATTTACAAAAAATTTGGGTAGCATTCCGGCTAAAATTGGATTGTCCCGGAAAATAAACAGCAAACAAGGCAGTTCATATGAATTAAAACAAACTTGCTGCAGTTACCTATAATTAATAGAAACAGGAAAATTCAGAGTAACAAGCAACAAATGCAGGAAATCACAGCATATGAACAAGGTCACAGGAACAGCAGAATTGCAGTTTTGATAAAACAGAAGCATGAACAGTGCAAGAAAACAGACCTAGATCCACTAACCACAGCCTAAGCTACCTAACAACCAAAAAATCCACTACAGCATGCATATCTATCTATCCTAATTATGAACAGAAACAGAAAAAAATTGTAAAATAACTACGAAGGACAGAAAGGCGGCGTTCATCGGAACCTGGTAGGCGTGAGGAGTAGAACGGGGTAAGAAAGCGGCTGGGTGGTGGCTAGGCTGCGCGACTGATAGGGTTCGCGTGGTTGGGGGGTTATATTTTAAAATCCACGCGATCGCGTGGGGGACGCGGTCGCGTGGTGGGGGTGAAAATGGGAGTGACGCGATCGCGTGGGGCACACGATCGCATGAGAGGGGTGGAAGAGGGGATGACGCGATCGCGTCGCTGGAAATTGTGCTAAACGCACGACTCCAGCACCGTTTCAGTGCAACTCTCTGTCTCGTCCTAGGGTGTTGTGCAATCCATACAACGCGATCGCGTCGCCCACGCGGTCGCATGGGATTGGTTTTTGTGCAAGTGACGCGATCGCATGGGGCATGTGATCGCGTGGGCCAATTTGTGCAAAACGCACAAGGGCCGCATGATTCCAGCCTAACTTTCTGGACGTTGGATATTTACACCGATCTCCAGGTCACGCGGCCGCGTGGAGGACGCGGTCGCGTGGATAGTGTATTCGCAGTATGACGCGATCGCATGGGGCATGCGGTCGCGTCGTGCATCCCTTCTTTTTTTTTAACTGAATGACAGATGCAGAATGCAATGATTAACATGAATGCTATGCATGTTTCCAGGTTCAATGAAGTAAAATGAAAAGGAAATAAAAATGAAAGCAATTAACAAGAAATAAATTGAAAAAGAAGCGACCATACCATGGTGGGTTGTCTCTCACCTAGCACTTTTAGTTTAAGTCCTTAAGTTGGACATTGTAGGAGCTTCCTGCTATGGCGGCTTATGTTTAAATTCGTCCAAAAATCTCCACCAGTGCTTGGAATGCCAATAGCCTCCGGGGTCCCATACTAGGCATGTAAAGCTTCTGAGCAGCTTCAGACAGATTGTTAGGCTCCCGGGGTGACAAACGTCAGAATAAACTCCAGGATCCCAAGCCTTGCTTTTAAATCCGCCTCCGTCTTGATCTATATGTTTCCATCCGGGCGGTTTAAAAAGTAGAATCTCACCATGGTGACCAAACGTTCTCCGTGATCCATGCAATGGAGCATGATACCAATCCATGTACTTCGAGGTGAAGCGTGGAACCTTATTGAACCTTGTGCACCAACTCTGAGTATGAGCCATTTCCCTCTTACTCTTAAAGCCGCAAAGAGCTCTAAGCTGGCCATCTATTTCAAGTAAACCATATTCAAGTGAATAAGTAAAGTTAAAGGTTAAGGATTGTACCCACTTGAAGCTTGTATTAGGTGGTAATGGCCTTGGGATAGGTGTTTCTGGTGGTTCTGTAAGTTCTACTCCCTTGTGCTCTTCTGTGAATTTCTCCACTTCCTTGTAAGGTTCTACAATTGTATCTGTGTCCTGGTCAAAGTCTTCTATGTCTTCCTCATCAGTTGAGTCATAGATTGGAGGTTGAGAGAAATCTACCTCCGCATCATCTTCATATTCACTTGGGGAAGATTCTTCGATATCAGAGAATTCACTTGCAGATGCAAGTTCATTACTAAGAGAATTTGACTTGTGACTATCATCATCAAGTGAATTTGTGTCCTGGGTTATTCCGTATGATTCTTCATAAACAACTTGCCTTTGAGGTTGTACAATATCCTCCTTAGCATCAACTGTAGCGTCCTTGACGGAGTTCTCCTCAGTTCTGGATTCCCATAGAGGTTCAGCATCTCCTAAATCTTCAACCAACTCTTCTTTTTGAACAATGATAGCTTCTTCTACCTGTTCTAGTACGAATTCATTCTCTGTCTTGTCCACTGGAGTTTCTGGTATCTCCTTCATGCTATGCTCTTCGTTAGACTGTTCACATGGGGCTGTGGCTGATCCTTGTGTATTTGAGCGCCTAGAAACCCATTGAATTATTGTTTGCTCCAGTTGTCGAATGGTTGTTTGAAGTTTATTTACTGTTTCCTTTAGGCGAACCTCTGCTTCTCGGGTTGCCGGACTTGGGCATGATACAAAGGAAAGTGGTGGTGACTAGGAGTGATTGGATCGGTACTGGGGTAAGGAAGGATCATATGGTGGCGAATGGTGAAGAGAAGCTTGTGAGTGTGGTAGTTCGAGGTTATGTTGAAAGGATGGTTTATAT
>NC_029789.2:48083742-48092964 GCF_000816755.2 Arachis ipaensis | reverse complement strand
TTTGACGTCGGGATTTTTGCCAGTAAAGAAGTTCATAAAAACAGTCGCGTTGTAGATATAGTCTCTAAACCGACAGAAATCCCTTCGTACAAACATTTTGGGTGTCGCAAGTAACAAACCCCTTTAAAAATTGTTAACCGAGTATTCAAACCTCAGGTCGTCTTCTGAAGGAACTGCAGGGAAGTATGTTCTTATTATTGGTTATGGAGGTTGTAAAATCGGGGTTGAGAGTGAAGAGCAGATATGACAAATAATTTAAATGGCAATTAAAATAAATAAATATTGTAAAGCAATCTTTTGGCAAGGTAAGAGAAATTGGAAGTCCAACTTAGTTATTTCTCTCAACAATAATGAAAGTTGAATCTAAATTCCACTTAGTTAACCTTTACTAAAGTAAAGGAAAGTCAATGGACTAATTAGTTTGACCTTTGAATCCTATTTATTTCCTAAGAAAAAGTTGAGATTATTGAAGTTCAGTTCAATTAGCAAGATAATGATTATCAATTATGCTGAGTTTAATAATGTTGAGTTACTGATTTCTTAACCAAGACCAAAAGGGAAAAAGTAAAATTGTTGGAATAAAAATGTCCTTAGATGGAAAGTAATGGTAACACAAATTAAGGAGAAAGCAATCAATAACTGAAATACCTCAAATAATCATTAATTCAAATCATAACATGGAAAGGGTTCATAAGTCAAGTTGGCAACATTTATAGGTACGAATAAAAGCATTAAAGTAAATATTAAACCTGGATCGAGAGTCACTCTTACAAACTAAGAGAAGTCCTAAATCCTTATCCTAATCCTAATTGAGAGAGGAGAGAACCTCTCTCAAACTAAATCTAAATCATGGAAAGTGAAAATTGGCGAGCTCCCCTTGAATGGATGCGTTCCCTCACTTTGTAACCTCTGGTCTATGCCTTCTGGACTTGGATTTGGGCCAAAAAGGGCTTCAGAATTCGCTATGAGCGTTTTCTGCAATTTCTGGTGCGTGGCCTCTGTCACGCGTCCGCGTGGGTCACGTGGTCGCGTCATTCGGAGCATTTCCTTGCCACGCGGTCGCGTCAGTCATGCGACCGCGTCATGTGCGTTCTGCTTAAGGCGCGCGGTCGCGTCAGTCATGCGGCTGCGTCGCTGCTGATTCGCGCTTGGCACGCGATCGCTTCGTCCATGCGATCGCGTGGATGCCAGTTTCTTCAGAAGCTCCGTTTTGTGCTTTCCTTCTATTTTTGTATGTTTCCTTTCCATCCTTTAAGTCATTCCTACCTTAGAAGATCTGAAACTACTCAACACACTAATCACGGCATCGAATAGAAATAAAGGTAATTAAGATAATTAATATTAAAGCATAGGAAACATGTTTTTCACATACATCACATAATAAGGAAGGAAAAGTAAAATCATGCAATTAATATGAATAAGTGGGTGAAGGATTGAATAAATCACTCAAATTAAGCACAAAATATATCATAAAATATGGGTTTATCAATTATCACAGAGGCACAACAGGGTCGCAGGCCACAAAGAGGGAGAAGAAGAGAAGAACCACAAGAAGAACCACAAGGAGAACAAGAAGAACAAGAAGAACAGCAACAATATCAACCACAGAACAACATGGACATGGTTCAGATGCAAGAAGCAATTGAGAGGTTGTCACAACAATACATGGGGATCCAAGAAAAGCAGGAAGAATTTCATTCACAATACATGAGGTCTCAACAAAGACAAGAGGAGCTTCAGTTGAGGATGATGAGTCAACAAAGGGATTATGAGTCAAGATCCCTCGTAATGCAACAGGAACAAGCTTTCCAATTTCATGAATCATTTGACCATTTGACCCAAATGCAAGCTGAGAACATGAGAGATTTCAAGGAATTCACAACCCTTCAAGATGCAAGGTATGGAGTTCAAGCTGACTATAACATAAATAGCCAAATAAAGTTGAGCTACATTGTGGAACATCTACACAATATGGATCCAACATTCCCAACTTATGATGAATACTTCAAGGGGAGGAATGAAAGAGAAGTAGACAAAGCACTGCTCCTTGAAGATAGAGTAAAAGAGACAATGAAGAAAGCTGGATTCTAGCAAAAGCTAAAAGGCAAAAACAAGGGAGAAACCAGTGAACAAGCAAGTGAGAAGAAAAAGAAAGACAAATGAAAGGTAGAATCGCTCTTTGCTTATCATATTCAATAAAGAAAGAGCATGCTTGTTTAGTTGATGTGTCTTTTTATTTTAATAGTTTTTACATCCTGTTTGTTTAACTTTGCAATAAGTAGCCTTGCCTAAGTGTGTTCTTGTGTTTTTTTTTTTCACTTTCACTTAACTAAATGCATGCTTTATCTCCTATTTTCTTTAATTCAATAAAAGAGAAATGTTTGAACTAAGAAGTAAATATCCAATGTTGCAAAAGTAAGAATGAAAGTCAGTGGGGGTATTTGTTGATTTAATGTAGGGTTCATAAAATAAATGCTGCATAATGATATGTTCTTTGAAGCGTGAACTAGTTTGCTGTTATAAAGGCTTGTACCATTTAAGATCCCTTGAGAATGAAATAAAATAGAAAGAAAAAGAAAGAGAAAAAGCCAAAAGTGGCAAAGAAAATAAACAATAAGGCTAGGCACCAATAGCTTGGACCCTAGGACACATGCCTGTGGTGTTTTTGTGCTAGGATATGCTTGGACAAGTAAGTTCTAAGGAGTATTTCAATACTTGGCCACTTAGATCAACTGATTTGGGATGGCCAACTGAAAGTCCACAATAAAGAGAAACCTAGCTACAAAACACTTAGTTATCCAAAGAGATGCTGGGCATCAATGATCCTAGGAAGAAAATGGTGAGCCATGTGTCTGTAGTGAAGGAATGTTGAGCAAAATAAAGCCAAAGGCTGCTGCAACATTTGCCACCAAGCCTTCAAAGAACAATAAGCTCTCTGAGCAAAACAAAGAAGAAAAAGTTAGCAAGGGAACAAGCCAAAGTAAAGCCTTATAGCAGCAAACTTAGTAAACCTTTGAGAAAACATCTCTTATGTAACAGCAAGCAATAAATGAACCACCATTATCTGCATATAAACCCCATGGACTAAATTCAACTATATGCTCAATAAGGATATGCACACCTCTCTGCTTCATGTCATTCTCTCTTATCTTTGATGCTTGCTTGGGGACAAGCAAGATTTAAGTTTGGTGGTGTGATGCCAAGGCATCTTAGCCTAGTTTTACTAGTCTTTTTTTTTTTGTTTTTAATAGGTTTTATACACTTTCTTGAGTAACAAGTAAGCCATTTGGGTGGAAATTCATATGTATTTGAATTCAATCAACCATGAGTAAACTGATGCATTTTCATGAGGTTTTGTGCTATAATTGCTTATATATCAAGGATGATAAGAAGTCTCATGATTTTAGCATAGCTTTGATGCATTTGTTGATTGATGACAAGTAACCAAAAGGCTTGGAGGAAAGTTGAAGAAAGGGGATGGCAGAAGACAGCAAAACCACCCTGGGAAGAGTTCAAGTTTGTGCCAACGTTTGCCTCAAACTTGAGGTCAAACATTGGCTTAAGAACAAACCCTGGAGAAGCCAAAGTTTGCACCAACGTTTGCCTCAAACTTGAGGTCAAACGTTGGTTCAAAATTATACCCTGGAGATACCCAAGTTTGCGCCAACGTTTGCCTCAAACTTGAGATCAAACGTTGGTGCAACAACTAACCCTGGAGGAGGCCAACGTTTGCGCCCAAGTTTGCCGCAAACTTAAGCGTAAACGTTGGTGCAACATATATACCCAGGGGAGGCCAACGTTTGCGCCCAAGTTTGTCTCAAACTTAAGCACAAACGTTGGTGCAACATATATACCCAGGGGAGGCCAAGTTTGCGCCCAAGTTTGCCTCAAACTTGGAGGCAAACATTGGCGCCAAAGTGTTCTTGGAAGGAGCACGTTTGAGTTCACGTTTGACCTCAAACGTGAACTCAAATATGAGTGACAAATAAATCCCGTTCTGCATATTTTTAGCAATCCAATGTTTGAGTCAAAGTTTACCTCAAACTTTGACTCAAACTTAAAGGCTCCAGAGTCCAAATTGCAAACGGATTTTTTCTCAAGTCCAAGAACAACCATCTGAGGCCATCTTCAATCCAATTCCATCAAGGCCAAGGCCCAAATTCAAGGCTTCAAGACCATTAGAAGAAAGTATATAAATAGAAGTTAGTTTAATTTAAAAAAAACGTCAACTTTTATTTTTGAATTTTTCACTTCTGTTAGAAATTGGAATTGTAATTTGGAGAACTTGGATCCTGGATCTAGGAGAAGAATTGAATTCTCTTCCTCTTTAGTTTTCTTGTTTTCTTTTCTGCAAAGTTTTACTGAGTCTTGGGTGTGGGGAATTGAGAAAATTATGTCTCAATCTCACCTTGAGATTTCTTTGTTTCTTTTTCCGCATAATTCAGATTTAGTGATTTGAATTCAAGTTTCTCAACTGTTTGATCTTTAATTCTCTTGAAATTGGTCTTTGAATTGGATCAGAGAAGGTAGTGAGATCTAGACTCAGTTTTCTAGTCTCTTGACCCCTGAGATCTAATTTTTCCTTTTAATTCATCTGTTGAATGCTTCTTGATGAGCGGATAATTTATACGCTTTTTGGCATTGTTTTTAGTATGTTTTAGTAAGATCTAGTTACTTTTAGGGATGTTTTTATTAGTTTTTATGTTAAATTCACATTTCTAGACTTTACTATGAGTTTGTGTGTTTTTCTGTGATTTCAAGTATTTTCTAGCTGAAATTGAGGGACTTGAGTAAAAATCAGATTCAGAGGTTGAAGAAGGACTGCTGATGCTGTCGGATTCTGACCTCCCTACACTCAAAGTGGATTTTCTAGAGCTACAGAACTCAAAATAGCGCGCTTCCAATTGTGTTGGAAAGTAGACATCCAGGGCTTTCCAGAAATATATAATAGTCCATACTTTGGCTGCGTTTAGATGATGCAAAAGGGCATTGAACGCCAGTTCTACGCTACAGTCTGGAGTTAAACGCCAGAAACACGTCACAAACCAGAGTTGAACGCCAGAAACACGTTACAAACTGGCGTTCAACTCCAGAAAGAGCCTCTGCACGTGTAACATTCAAGCTCAGCCCAAGCACACACCAAGTGGGCCCCGGAAGTGGATTTATGCATCAATTACCTACTTCTGTAAACCCTAGTAGCTAGTTTAGTATAAATAGGACTTTTTACTATTGTATCTTCGGATCATCTTATGATTTTTAGTTCGTCTTTGAATCATATTGATCACGTTTGGGGATTGGCCTCTCGGCCATTTCTGAACCTTCATCACTTATGTATTTTCAACGGTAGAGTTTCTACACTCCATAGATTAAGGTGTGGAGCTCTACTGTTCCTCATGAATTAATGCAAAGTACTACTGTATTTTATTCAATTCAACTTATTCTGCTTCTAAGATATTCATTCGCAATTCAATATGAATGTGATGAATGTGACAATCATCATCATTCCCATACGAACGCGTGCCTGACAACCACTACCGTTCCACCTTAGATTGAATGAGTATCTCTTGGATTCCTTAATCAGAATCTTCGTGGTATAAGCTAGATTAATGGCGGCATTCATGAGAATCCAGAAAGTCTAAACCTTGTCTGTGGTATTTCAAGTAGGATTCAGGGATTGAATGACTATGACGAACTTCAAACTCGCGAGTGCTGGGCGTAGTGATAGACGCAAAAGGATAGTAAATCCTATTCCAGTATGATCGAGAACCTCCAGATGATTAGCCATGCAGTGACAACGCATCGGACCATTTTCACAGAGAAGATGGGATGTAGCCATTGACAACGGTGATGCCTCCAGATGATTAGCCATGCAGTGACAGCGCATCGGACCATTTTCACAGAGAGGATGAGATGTAGCCATTGACGACGGTGATGCCCTTACATAAAGTTTGCCATGGAAAGGAGTAGGATTGATTGGATGAAGACAGTAGGAAAGCAGATGTTCAGAAGAACGAAAGTATCTCTATACGCTTATCTGAAATTCCCACCAATGAATTACATAAGTGTTTCTATCTTTACTTTCTATTTATTTATTATTTATTTTCGAAAACTCCATAACCATTTGATATCTGCCTGACTGAGATTTACAATGTGACCATAGCTTGCTTCATACCGACAATCTCCGTGGGATCGACCCTTACTCACGTAAGGTTTTATTACTTGGACGACCCAGTGCACTTGCTGGTTAGTTGTGCGAAGTTGTGAAGTTATGTTTGGACCATGGTATTGTGCACCAGTTATTGGCGCCATTGCCAAGGAGAGAATGAACAACAAATTTTACAACCTCAGAGTAACAATTTCGCATACCAAGTTTTTGGTGCCGTTGCCGGGGATTGTTTTGAGTTTGGACAACTGATGGTTCATCCTGTTGCTCAGATTAGGTAATTTTCTTCTTATTTTTCAAAAAGTTTTCAAAAAATTTTTCAAAAATTTTTGCTTCTTTTTTATTTTTTTTCCTAATTAATATTCAAAAAAAATTTAATTTATGTTCTTTATAATTTTTAAGAATGAATTCTAGTGTTTCATGAAGCATGTTGAAGCCTGGCTGGCTGTAAAGCCATGTCTAAATTCTTTTGGACTGAGGCTTCCAAACCATCTTCACAGAGGCAAGTTAATTTGATAATTAATGAGCAGTATATCTGAGTTACATGCTAAAGCTTGCTTGGCCATTGGCCATGTCTAGTGTTTTGGACCGGAACTTTCACTGAAAGCTTGGCTGGCTAGTGAGCCATGTCTAATTCCTAGACTGAAGCTTTAGACTAAGAATGCAAGATTCCTGGAATTCATATTAAAAATTTTGGAATCCTTATTTTTCTTTTTCACATTAATTTTCGAAAAAAATCCAAAAAAAATTTAGAAAATCATAAAAATAAAAAATATTTCATGTTTCTTGTTTGAGTCTTGAGTCAAATTGTAAGTTTGGTGTCAATTGCATATTCATTTTGTATTTTTCGAAA
The DNA here is from genome assembly GCF_000816755.2 of Arachis ipaensis. Taxonomy (NCBI): domain Eukaryota; kingdom Viridiplantae; phylum Streptophyta; class Magnoliopsida; order Fabales; family Fabaceae; genus Arachis; species Arachis ipaensis. The sequence goes on along the minus strand of NC_029789.2, from coordinate 48,085,948 downwards.
ATCCATGCATTCATAGTGTTCTTCATGATCTTCAAGTTGTTCTTGGTAAATCTTCTTGTTTGATCTTGATGTTTTCTTGTTTTGTGTCTTTTCTTGTTTTTCATGTGCATTTTTGCATTCATAGTGTCTGAACATGAGAGATTTCTAAGTTTGGTGTCTTGCATGTTTTCTTTGCATATAAAATTTTCAAAAAATAAGTTTTTGATGTTCATCATGATCTTCAAAGTGTTCTTGGTGTTCATCTTGACATTCATAGCATTCTTGCATACATTCATTGTTTTGATCCATAACTTTCATGCATTGAGTCCTTTTCATGTTTTTCTCTTTCATCATCAAAAAAAAAAATCTTTCCCTTTTTCACTCATAAATTTTGAAAATTTGAGTTGACTTTTTCAAAAATTTTTAAAATCTAGTTGTTTCTTATGACTCAAATCAAATTTTCAATTTGAAAACCTTATCTTTTTCAAAATCTTTTTCAAAAATCAAATCCTTTTTATTTTTCTTATTCATTTTCGAAAATTTTAAAATTATTTTTGAAAAATCTTTTTCTTATTTTTATATCATATTTTCGAAAATCACATCAAAAATTAATGTTTTGATTCAAAAATTTCAAGTTTGTTACTTGCTTGTTAAGAAAGATTCAAACTTTAAATTCTATAATCATATCTTGTGATTTCTTGTGAGTCAAGTCATTAATTATGATTTTAAAAATCAAATCTTTTTCAAAACTAATTCTAATCATATCTTCCTATCATATCTTTTTTTTAAAATCTTATCTTTTTCAAAAATTTGATTTTCAAATATCTTTTCTAATTTCTTATCTTCTTATCTTTTCAAAATTGATTTTCAAATCTTTTTCAACTAACTAATTGACTTTTTGTTTGTTCTTATCTTTTTCAAAACTACCTAACTAACTCTCTCTCTAATTTTCGAAAATCTCTTCCCTCTTTTTCAAAAATTCTTTTTAATTAACTAATTGTTTTAATTTTTAATTTTAATTTGATTTCATTCCTAATTTTCGAAAATCACTAACCCCTTTTCAAAATTTTATTTTCAAAAATCCTCCTTCTCTCTCATCTCCTTCTATTTATTTATTCATCTAGTAACACTTTATCTCACCCAAATTCGAACTCTCTCTGCCATCTGTGTTCGAATTTTCTCTTCTCCCTTCTTTACGTTACATTCTTTTCTTCTTCTACTCACACAGGGAACCTCTATACCTGGGTAAAAAGGATCCCTATTATTATTATTTTTCTGTTCCCTCTTTTTCATATGAGCAGGAGCAAGGACAAGAACATTCTTGTTGAAGCAGACCCTGAACCTGAAAGGACTCTGAAGAGGAAACTAAGAGAAGCTAAAATACAACAATCCAGAGATAACCTTACAGAAATTTTCGAACAGGAAGAGGAGATGGCAGCCGAAAATAATAATAATGCAAGGAGGATGCTTGGTGACTTTACTGCACCTAATTCCAATTTACATGGAAGAAGCATCTCCATCCCTACCATTGGAGCAAACAATTTTGAGCTGAAACCTCAATTAGTTTCTCTGATGCAACAAAACTGCAAATTTCATGGACTTCCATCTGAAGATCCTTTTCAGTTTTTAACTGAATTCTTGCAGATCTGTAATACTGTTAAGACTAATGGAGTAGATCATGAAGTCTAAAGGCTCATGCTTTTCCCATTTGCTGTAAGAGACAGAGCTAGAGTGTGGTTGGACTCTCAACCCAAAGATATTCTGAACTCTTGGGATAAGCTGGTTACGGCTTTCTTAGCCAAGTTTTTTCCTCCTCAAAAGCTGAGTAAGCTTAGAGTGGATGTTCAAAACCTTCAGACAGAAGGAAGGTGAATCCCTCTATGAAGCTTGGGAGAGATACAAGCAACTGGCCAAAAAGTGTCCTTCTGACATGCTTTCAGAATGGACCATCCTGGATATATTCTATGATGGTCTGTCTGAATTAGCTAAGATGTCATTGGATACTTCTGCAGGTGGATCCATTCACCTAAAGAAAATGCCTGCAGAAGCTCAAGAACTCATTGACATGGTTGCTAATAACCAGTTCATGTACACTTCTGAGAGGAATCCTGTGAGTAATGGGACGCCTCAGAAGAAGGGAGTTCTTGAAATTGATACTCTGAATGCCATATTGGCCCAGAATAAAATATTGACTCAACAAGTCAATATGATTTCTCAGAGTCTGAAT
>NC_029789.2:48057538-48075880 GCF_000816755.2 Arachis ipaensis | reverse complement strand
AGACAGAGAACTCTGAACAAAATACCTCTAATTTAGCAAACTTAGTCTCTGATCTATCTAAGGCCACTGTGAGTTTCATGAATGAAACAAGGTCCTCCATTAGAAATTTGGAGGCACAAGTGGGCCAGCTGAGTAAGAAGATCACTGAAATCCCTCCTAATGCTCTCCCAAGCAATACAGAAGAAAACCCAAAAGGAGAATGCAAGGCCATTGATATAACCATCATGGCCGAATCCAAGGAGGAAGGGGAAGACGTGAATCCCAAGGAGGAAGACCTCCTGGGACGTCCAGTGATCATCAAGGAGTGTCCCTCTGAGGAACCAAAGGACTCTGAGGCTCATCTAGAGACCATAGAGATTCCATTAAACCTCCTTACGCCCTTCATGAGCTCTAATGAGTATTCCTCTTCTGAAGAGAATGAGAATGTTACTGAAGAGCAAGTTGCCAAGTTCCTTGGTGCAATCGTGAAGCTGAATGCCAGTTTATTCGGAAATGAGACTTGGGGAGATGAACCTCCCCTGTTCACCAATGAACTAAATGCATTGGATCAACTGAGATTGCCTCAGAAGAAACAGGATCCTGGAAAATTCCTAATACCCTGTACCATAGGCACCATGACCTTTGAGAAGGCTCTATGTGACCTTGGGTCAGGAATAAACCTCATGCCACTCTCTGTAATGGAGAAACTGGGAATCTTTGAGGTATAAGCTGCTAAAATCTCATTAGAGATGGCAGACAATTCCAGAAAACAGGCTTATGGACAAGTAGAGGACATATTAGTAAATGTTGAAGGCCTTTACATCCCTGCTGATTTCATAATCCTAGATACTGGGAAGGATGAGGATGAATCCATCATCCTTGGAAGACTCTTCCTAGCCACAGCAAGAGCTGTGATTAATGTTAACAGAGGTGAACTAGTCCTTCAATTGAATGAAGACTCCCTTGAGTTTAAAACTTAAGGACATCCTTCTGTAAACATGGGAAAGAGGCACAGTAAGCTTCTCTCAAAACAGAGTCAACCAAAGCCCCCACAGTCAAACTCTAAGTTTGGTGTTGGGAGGCCTCAGCCAAACTCTATGTTTGGTGTTGAACTCCCATATCCAAACTCTAAGTTTGGTGTTGGGAAGTCTCAACAATGCTCTGAACATCTGTGAGGCTCCATGAGAGCCCACTGTCAAGCTATTGACATTAAAGAAGCGCTTGTTGGGAGGCAACCCAATTTTTATTTAATTATATTTTTTATTAGTTATATGTCTTCATAGGTTCATGATCATGTGGAGTCACAAAAATAACAGAAAAAATTGAAGAAAAATCAAAAACAGCATAAAAAATAGCACACCTTGGAGGAGGAGTTCACTGGCGTTCAAACGCCAGTAAGGAGCATCTGGCTGGCGTTCAACGCCAGAACAAAGCATGGATCTGGCGTTGAACGCCAGAAACAAGCATCTGGCTGGCGTTCAACGCCAGAAATATGCTGCATCTGGGCGCTGAACGCCCAGAACAAGCATCAATTCGGCGTTTAAATGCCAGAATTACATGCAAAGGCATTTTACATGCCTAATTGGTGCAGGGATGCAAATCCTTGACACCTCAGGATTTGTCGACCCCATAGGATCAACTCAGCATCTGTGGACCCCACAGGATCCCCACCTACCTCCACTCACTCTCTTCCTTCTTCTCAATGTTCATCCTCTCTTCCCAGTAAACACTCTTCCCCAAAACTCTTCACCAATCACCTCAATCTCTCTTCCCTATCACTACCACCACTCATATCCATCCACTCTTCCCCATAAACCTACCTCATAAACTCCACCTACCTTCAAAATTCAAAATCAATTTCCCACCCAAACCCACCCTATATGGCCAAAACTAAACCCCCTCCCCTCCCTATGTAAAGCCCTCCATTCTTCCTCATTTTCACACAACACAACCCTCTCTTCCCCTTCTTGGCCGAATACACCTCTCCCTCCTCTCCTCCATATTTTCTTCTTCTTCTTCATCTGTTCTTTCTTCTCTTGCTCGAGGGCGAGCAATATTCTAAGTTTGGTGTGGTAAAAGCATAAGCTTTTTGTTTTTCCATTACCATTGATGGCACCTAAGACCGGAGAATCCTCTAGAAAAGGGAGAGGGAAGACAAAAGCTTCCACCTCCGAGTCATGGGAGATGGAAAGATTCATCTCCAAAGCCCATTAAGACCACTTCTATGATGTTGTGGCCAAGAAGAAGGTGATCCCCGAGGTCCCTTTCAAGCTCAAGAGAAATGAGTATCCGGAGATCCGACATGAAATCCAAAGAAGAGGTTGGGAAGTTCTAACAAACCCCATCCAACAAGTCGTCATCCTAATGGTTCAAGAGTTCTATGCCAATGCATGGATCACTAAGAACCATGATCAAAGTAAGAACCCGAATCCAAAGAATTATATTATAATGGTTCGGGAGAAATACTTAGATTTTAGTCCAGAAAATATAAGGTTGGCGTTTAACTTGCCTATGATGCAAGGAGATGCACGCCCCTACACTAGAAGGGTCAACTTTGATCAAAGGTTGGACCAAGTCCTCATGGACATATGTGTGGAAGGAGCTCAATGGAAGATTGACTCAAAAGGCAAGCCGGTTCAACTGAGAAGACTGGACCTCAAGCCTGTAGCTAGAGGATGGTTGGAGTTTATCCAACGCTCCATCATCCCCACTAGCAACCAATCTGAAGTTACTGTGGATCGTTACATTGATGTGGTGACAATGCTTCTTATTTTCTGAATGAATGCTTGAACAGTGCATATGTCTTTTGAAGTTATTGTTCATGAATGTTAAATATGTTGGCTCTTGAAAGAATGATGACAAGGAGACATGTTATTTGATAATCTAAAAAATCATACAAATGATTCTTGAAGCAAGAAAAAGCAGTGAATACAAAAGCTTGCAGAAAAAAAATAGAAAAAAATGGCAAAAAAAATGGAAAAAAAATAGAAAAAGAAAAAGCAAGCAGAAAAAGCCAAAAGCTCTTAAAACCAAAAGGCAAGAGCAAAAAGCCAATAACCCTTAAAACCAAAAGGCAAGGGTAAATAAAAAGGATCCCAAGGCTTTGAGCATCAGTGGATAGGAGGGCCTAAAGGAATAAAATCCTGGCCTAAGCGGCTAAACCAAGCTGTCCCTAACCATGTGCTTGTGGCGTGAAGGTGTCAAGTGAAAACTTGAGACTGAGTGGTTAAAGTCAAGGTCCAAAACAAAAAAAAAGAGAGTGTGCTTAAGAACCCTGGACACCTCTAATTGGGGACTTTAGCAAAGCTGAGTCACAATCTAAAAAGGTTCACCCAATTAGGTGTCTGTGGCATTTATGTATCCGGTGGTAATACTGGAAAACAAAGTGCTTAGGGCCATGGCCAAGACTCATAAAGTAGTTGTGTTCAAGAATCAACATACTGAACTAGGAGAATCAATAACACTATCTGTACTCTGAGTTCCTATAGATCCCAATCATTCTGAACCTCAATGGATAAAGTGAGATGCCAAAACTATTCAAGAGGCAAAAAGCTACAAGTCTCGCTCATCTGATTGGAGCTATGTTTCATTGATAGTTTGGAATTTATAGTATATTCTCTTCTTTTTATCCTATTTGATTTTCAGTTGCTTGGGGACAAGCAACAATTTAAGTTTGGTGAAAAATCAGATTCAGTGGTTGAAGAAGGACTGCTGATGCTGTTGGATTCTGACCTTCCTGCACTCAAAGTGGATTTTCTGGAGCTACAGAACTCAAATTAGCGCGCTTCGAATTGCGTTGGAAAGTAGACATCCAGGGCTTTCCAGCAATATATAATAGTTCATACTTTGGCGGAGTTTAGATGACGCAAAAGGGCATTGAACGCCAGTTCTACGCTGCAGTCTGGAGTTAAACGCCAGAAACACGTCACAAACCAGAGTTGAACGCCAGAAACACGTTACAAACTGGTGTTCAACTCCAGAAAGAGCCTCTGCACGTATAACATTCAAGCTCAGCCCAAGCACACACCAAGTGGGCCCCGGAAGTGGATTTATGCATCAATTACCTACTTCTGTAAACCCTAGTAGCTAGTTTAGTATAAATAGGACTTTTTACTATTGTATCTTCAGATCATCTTATGATTTTTAGTTCATCTTTGAATCATATTGATCACGTTTGGGGGTTGGCCTCTCGGCCATGCCTGAACCTTCATCACTTATGTATTTTCAACGGTAGATTTTTTACACTCCATAGATTAAGGTGTGGAGCTCTACTGTTCCTCATGAATTAATGCAAAGTACTACTGTATTTTATTCAATTCAACTTATTCCACTTCTAAGATATTCATTTGCAATTCAATATGAATGTGATGAATGTGACAATCATCATCATTCCCATACGAACGTGTGTTTGACAACCACTATCGTTCCACCTTAGATTGAATGAGTATCTCTTGGATTCCTTAATCAGAATCTTCGTGGTATAAGCTAGATTGATGGCGGCATTCATGAGAATCCAAAAAGTCTAAACCTTGTCTGTGGTATTCCGAGTAGGATTCAGGGATTGAATGACTGTGACGAACTTCAAACTCGCGAGTGCTGGGTGTAGTGACAGACGCAAAAGGATAGTAAATCCTATTCCAGTATGATCGAGAACCTCCAGATGATTAGCCATGCAGTGACAGTGCATCGGACCATTTTCACAGAGAGGATGGGATGTAGCCATTGACAACGGTGATGCCTCCAGATGATTAGCCATGCAATGACAGCGCATCGGACCATTTTCACAGAGAGGATGAGATGTAGCCATTGACGACGGTGATGCCCTTACATAAAGTTTACCATGGAAAGGAGTAGGACTGATTGGATGAAGACAGCAGGAAAGCAGGAAAGCAGAAGTTCAGAAGAACGAAAGTATCTCTATACGCTTATCTGAAATTCCCACCAATGAATTACATAAGTGTTTCTATCTTTACTTTCTATTTATTTATTATTTATTTTCGAAAACTCCATAACCATTTGATATCCACCTGACTGAGATTTACAATGTGACCATAGCTTGCTTCATACCGACAATCTCCGTGGGATCGACCCTTACTCACGTAAGGTTTTATTACTTGGACGACCCAGTGCACTTGCTGGTTAGTTGTGCGAAGTTGTGAAGTTATGTTTGGACCATGGTATTGTGCACCAGTTATTGGCGCCATTGCCAAGGAGAGAATGAACAACAAATTTTACAACCTCAGAGTAACAATTTCGCATACCACTTCTTCAAGCCAATTTACATTTTCTGTTTGAGATCTATTTCAATTTAATTCATCTTTTACTTTCCCTGCTTGTTGCAATTTACTTTTCCTTGTTTAATTTCTGCAATCCTAATTCTCAATTCCTTTTATAATTCTAGCAATTTACATTTCTTGCACTTAAGATTCAGTCATTTACATTTCTTGCAATCTAAGTTTCTGCAATTTACATTTCTTGCACTTTAAGATTCAGCTCTTTTAATTCTTGCCAATTTCCCCTCTCCCTTTACAATTCATGCAATTTAATTTCTGTTGGATACAAATCACTCAAATCAACTCTTATTCGCTTGACTAAATCGCCCACTAAACTAAAATTGCTCAATCCTTCAATCCCTGTGGGATCGACCTCACTCATGTGAGTTATTATTACTTGATGCGACCCGGTACACTTGCCGGTGAGATTTGTGTTGGATCTTTTTCCACACATCAATAACTGAGGTGGTTGAGTTCCTTTTATTTTATATTTTCTTCCATGCTTATTATGTTCTATTCCTATTTTCTGCTGTTTTACTTGAATGTCTGCATGATCTTTTGTTTTTTCAATTCCTAGGTTCTAGTTTATTTTACTATTTTTATTCTGTTATTTGTTTTTAATTCCGAAAAGTGTCTCATATGTTGCTCACTGAGCTTGAATCCAAAAGAAAAAGAAAAAAAAATATGTATTGCATGAGAAATAGAGTTTATAACAAAGAATAGTCTGATTTACTTAAATGTGGTGGTATTTTCTGTGACTCTGAATGCATGACATGAACAGTTCATATTTGAATTTGAATCAAAGAATGTTGATGTACAAGGAACAGGAATTTAGAGAACTATTATGAAGTCTCTGCAATAAGTAAAAGTTTAATCCTTGAAGCAAAAGAAACAGCAAAACAAAAAACAAGGTCCAAGGCTCTAAGCATCAATGACAAGGGAGGTCAGAAATGATTAAAGCTCAAAGAGTTATTTTCCTAGTCATATGCTTGTGGTGTTCTTGTGTCAAGTAATCCTTGAGACAAAACATTTAGAGTCGAGATCAATTGTAATTAACAAATATGCCAAAGGCTTTGAGCACCACTGTATGGGAGTAACTGAAAGGAAAATCAGAACTTAAAGAAAGTTCCCCAGTTAAGTACTTGTGGTGTTTCTGTGTCAAGTGAAGCTTGAGACAAAACATTGAAAGTCACGGCTAGGCTCAAGGTGCAAAGCACCAAAGAAAAGAGAATCAAAGAAAAATTACTGGGTTCAAGGGTTAAATTGAGTTACAAAAGATCAGAAAATTCATAATATTATTCGGATTCTAATTCCGAATGACAGTGACATCCTTCTGATTCAAAGGAGAGTGAGATGCCAGAAGTATTCAAGATTGCAGTTGTAAACCCCACTATAAGAAGAGACATGAGCTTAATCGAACTCTCATTCTCATGCAAATTCACATCCTAAGCCTATATTAGTTTGGTTGCTTGAGAACAAGCAACAATTCAAGTTTGGTGTTGTGATGCGTGAGCATCTTTCCTATCTTTTTCTAGTGAATTTGCATTTAATTTGTTGAGTTTAATCAAGAATTAATTATCTTTTAGCCACTATGGATGCTACTTTGAGTTGTGTGCAATTCTGTTTATTTTAGGTAGCATTTGGTTGGATTTGATGGAGCTTCCGTAGAAAAAGAGAAAAAGGCTATATAGGGCAGGAATGGCTTAGAGGATGGAGAGGAAGCTTGCACAAATGGAAGGAGCACAAGAATTGAAGGAGATGACCAGCGAGGAGCGACGCGTGCACGCACCTGACGCGTGCGCGTACCTGACGCGTGCGCGTGATTTGGAGATTTGCACAGCGATGCGTGCGCGTACCTGACGCGTACGCGTGACACGCGAAGAAGACTATCAACGCGTACACGTGACTGACGTGTACGCGTGACATGCGCCACGTGCAGAAAATGCAGAAAATAATGATTATTTAATTAATTCTGATTTAAACTTTATTTTTATTTTAAAATAGGAAAAGATATTATTTTAGTTTGAGAAAATAGATTTTAAATTAATTAGGATTAGATATAAAAGAGAAAAGAAACTTCTCTTCTGGGGATTGGAACATTATTCCACTTTTCATTCTACCTCAGCCCAATTTACATTTTACCAGAATCCTTATTTTCTCTCTGAACCATGAGCAACTAAACCTCCACTGTTAAGGTTAGGAGCTCTATCTATTGTATGGATTGATTCTATTGTTTTTCTATTTTAATTCATGTACTGATTTATAATTTAAGAATTATTTTTGTTCTTTATCTTATGAATTTGGGTGGAACGGAAGTATGACCCTCTTTCTAATTGAGTTCTTGTATAACTTGGAAAAGCTCTTTACTTGAACAACAGCTTGAAAACAATTTCTCCTAAATTCTAATTATCTGGACTTAATGGGATACGTGACATATAATCCTCTTATATTTGGATAATTAGGATTTTTGTGGCATAATAACTAGAATTAAATTTTACCCCCTAATTGGAATTAATTGACCAAGGAATTGGCGGTTGATGAAAGTTGGAGGAGACTAGAAAGGTCTAAGGAATTAGGGTCTAGTCACATATAGTTTGCCATGAATTAAATCTTGCATGATTAAAATAAATTAATAAGAAAAGTCAATCCGGAAAATAGATAACTCTGAAGCCTTAACTGCCTTCTTCATATTGTTTTTCCAACTTATTTACTTGCATGTCTTCTGATATTCTGAATTTACTATTTAATACTTTTGAACTCTCAAACACTATTTTCTGCTTGTCTAACTAAGTAAATTAATCAACCATTGTTGCTTAGTGCCTCAATCCTCATGGGATCGACCCTCACTCACCTGAGGTATTACTTGGTACGACCCGGTGCACTTGCTTGTTAGTTTGTGGTTGTAATTTCTGCACCAGTCACCCAGGCATAGCGGGAGGGAACGCCCTTGGACGGGGCTATCGGAGTACCCACACCCTCATTCCTCCGCCGATGCATACCTAAAACAGGGAGGAGCACCACCGTCATCCTACCAAATACTACGCAGAAACATAAAGGACAGCCGAAAACCTATTACCCACTATTAATCCATGCAGTGGTGCTCAGTCCCTCCAAAATGATAAAACCACTACCCCTACCCAAAACACAGCACCAAAAAGCAGCAGACAACAATACACAACAAACACAGGAAAGCAAATATCACAGAACGACAAAGGCAAAAGGAAACCAACCTGGTAATGCGAAGCGTAAACCTAAAGAGTGTTAAAATAGGGAAGCAGAAGTACAACAGCAGAGAGGCAGAACAATACCAAAGTGAAAGGGAGAGAAAAGGGAGTTTTACAGAGAAGAATTAAGAAAAGAAACAAATGAGGGAAGGAAGATAAAAACCAAAAATGGTTTCAAACGAACAAAAAGACGAAAATGACCCAAAGAATAAACGAAGCGCGAAGGGTAAAATTGAGAAACAGCCAAAACATTCCCTCACAATAAATGCTCCCTTGGAAAAGTAAAAATGACAGCACGACTCAAGAAATAAAATGGACGCAAGAATGTGGAAGGTCCGCGTCAATCAAACGACACGAACTCCAAAGAAGACGAACCTCAGCTGAAACACAAAAACCAGCATCGACGCACCGACCCCACGCGATAAACAGAAAATTCACCAACCGGGAACTCCACCCTGACAAACTGAAGAAGACCCACCAACGGTCAAAGCCTTATCCTCCAGCGACAGAGACCGACCTCGTTCGCTCTCTTGCTGCGAGGCAACTGTTAAGGATCCGGCCCACGGACCCCACACCCAGAACGGTCTCTGAACCCGGTTGTCCGGGTCCGACCGGCCAGTCTTTCTAGAAGGTTCGGAATCGGCCCACTAGAACTCCTTACCAACAATCAAATTCAAATATCTCCTTTATCTTAACCGAATAAGATAAGATAAGATAATTACCATCACCTATATAAAGGGGAGCCCCGGGCCTCCTTAGGTATGTCATTCGCTCTACACGCCTTATACCTCTCAGATCCATTCTAACTTAAGCGTTGGAGTGTCTTTACAGGTACCACCCCCATTGCTCCAGTCAGATAATCCGACATCCGCCTCGACCTACAAGTTTTCGATCCACTTCTCAACCCATACCAGAAGCATCCACTACAACAGAGATGCTGCTTAGCGGCGATTTTTTCCTCTATTGCCGCAAAATTAAAGGCCGGCGGTTCAGTGGACCGCCATAGATATAGGTGCCGGAATTGGGTTTGGCGGCGATTTTCAGCAACCGCTGGTATAACCGCCGCTGAATCAAATTTTTGCAGCAATTAATTTAGCGGTAGTTTTAAACCGCCGCGATATACAAGTATTAGAATTTAGTCGATTTTCACCAGTGGTTACGAACTGCTGATGACATGCCAACATGTCATGTTTTTCTATGCTTTTTCATTTGTTTTCAATAGATTTTATGCACTTTCTTGAGCCATAAGCAAGCCAATTAGGTAGATTTTCATGTTTCCTTTGATTTAATCAACCATGTATGAGTTCATGCTATTTCATGAGGTTTTATGCTATAATTGTCACATATTATGAAAGAATGAATATCTCATGATTTTGAGCATAGCTTTGATGTGTTTGGTTGATTAATGATAGGTGAAGAAAGCTTGGAGAAAGGTTGAAGCAAGAAAGAATGGCTAGGAGTAAAGGGAAGACAATGGAATAAGTGAAATTGAACCAGGAAGCAAAAAGCTGGACCTAAAGTTAGCCTCAAACTTTTGCACATACTTTTGGGTGAAAAGTTAGCCTCAACGTTAGCCCCTAACTTTTGGGCTAACGTGGGCACATGAAAATACCCCCTGACCACCAAAAGTTTGCGCCAACGTTAGCCCCTAACTTTTGGGCTAACGTGGGCACATGAAAATACCCCCTGACCACCAAAAGTTTGCGCCAACGTTAGCCCCTAACTTTTGGGCTAACGTTGGCACATGAAAATACCCCCTGACCACCAAAAGTTTGCGCCAACGTTAGACCCCTAACTTTTGGGCTAACGTTGGCGCATGGGAAATACAAAGGGGGAGCGAAAGTTTGCGCCAACGTTAGACCCCTAACTTTTGGGCTAACGTTGGCGCCATAAGTGCACAAGGTAAAGCCAACGTTGGAGCAAAAGTTAGACCCCTAACTTTGGCACCAACGTTGGTATCAGCAGATTATGGTAGCTGATATGAAAAGTTGGACCAAAAGTTTGCCTCAAACTTTTGGTCAAACTTTTACTCAAGCTTTTGCAAATTCAAACCCGGTTCACTTCGGTTCCTCCTCAAACTCCAAGAGCAATCAACCAAGGCCTCTATCAACCCAATTCCATCAAGAGATAGTGGAACCTGAAACTGCTCTTGAGGTGATAAAGGAACATGAACATTCACAACCCTCACAAACTTCCCTTGAATCTGTGATTGAAAAATATGAAGAGGAGATAAAGAAATGTTGGGAAGATCAACAAACCTCCTCAATGAAAAAGCTATTAAGTCAAATGTTGGGTGCAAGGGCAAGAGCAATCAACCAAGGCCTCTATCAACCCAATTCCATCAAGAGCAAGGGCCCATGATCATCACTCAAAGGCACAAGAAATAGATAAAATAGGAATTTTATTTAATTGTAATTTGTTTTTAATTTCGTTTTCATTTCCATTTTGTAAAGCCTATATAAGGCATCATTTTCATATTTGTGAGGGGGGGGCTCAACTCGAGCATGAGGAGTAGAGTAGAATAGAAGGTCCCCTTTGATACACTTTTCTGCAATTATCATTTTCAAATTTTGAATTCAGTTTTCTGAAATCTCAGTTTCTACAAGTCTCTGCTACACTTTTCTTTCCTGCAACTTAAATTTCCTCTAAGCTTTGATCTATTGCTCTCTTTAATTTCCAGCACCCTCTCCCCTTTACATTTCATGCAATTTACATTTCTTGCTATTTAAGTTTCTGCAATTTACATTTCTTGCTCTTTAAGCTTATGCCCATTTACATTCTGCAACTTTAATTTCCCTGCAATTTTTACCTTCTGTTGCTCAACTTCACACAATTCACTCAATGTTAGCTTGACTAAACTAATCACCCACTAAAGTTGCTTGATCCATCAATCCCTGTGGGATCGACCTCACTCTAAGTGAGTTATTACTACTTGATGCGACCCGGTGCACTTGCCGGTTAGATTTGTGTGTTTTGGGAGAAATTCGTTTTTCCACCAAAATACTCATCAACTGCCGCAATGTTATTATGTTTTTTAATTTATGAATTTTTGCGGCGGTTATAAAACCGCCACTAATTTCAATACAAATTTTAAAAAAATTCCTTTTAAAAAACGCTGATTTTTTTTGTTTAATTTTAAAGATAAATTTTTTGGCCTTTTCTGGATTTTTTAATGCTATAAATCTTAATATTTTTCATCTATTGAATATAACTTGTGGCAGAAACAACAAAATTAACTGATACATTCTTTGCACTAAACTCAAAAAATATACAAAATTAAGATATAGAGCAACAGTTGTGGGCACATATAGTACGCATTGAAAAGGTGTGTACAACAGGTGTCAATCAAGCTCTTAAATAACTATCAAGTTACATTAAAAGGAAACTAGCATACTATAAACCCTCTTAGATAACTATTAGGGACTGGCTGAATGATAAAGCAATCATCAACATTTGCAATGATTAATAGTCACCTTTCACAACAGCCCCCTCATTTAGCCGCTCATATCCTTGCTCTTCACTGAGTATCTTCTTCACCACTTTCTTGTCATCAGTTACCTCAGACATAGTCTTCCAAGAGACTAACTCGAGAGTAATCTGCAATGTTGCATTTTGTGAAACTGCTCCTTCATCACCATCTGTTGGCTTCCCTTTCTCACCAAATCCATCTACAAATCCAAGAAATCAATAAAATTATCAATTAAGTAACAAAGTGGAGAACATAAAAAATATGACATCAGATCCTTTAATTACTTGTCCTGCACAAAGATGACATCAGTTACAAACACTTTCAACAGATAACTGAGGTTACTGACATAGTGACATGCAATCTTCACACCAGTTCCACAAGAGTGATGATGGTGAACCCCTATTCGACACCATATCACTGAAAAACCTTTTATAACTACAAACATGTACAGACTATAAACAACCTATCCTAGTCATAGTCCGTGTACTAAAAAGGTTCTATCTTATTTTCAACCAGTAATATGCACTAAAATACAAAAACAAATTTAATTTCACAAATTGACACACTAAAGTCATACAACACAATAACTAACATAATTGAAAGTTCAACAAATCATCATAGGTCAACAAGAAGGCAAATATCATCAATCAGTGTTGAAAATCAACTATAGGTGTAGCAAATACAATGTCACTTGCATTACAAAAATAAAAGCATTGCATTAATTAAACCTGCATCAGAAATGGAAGAGCAGAGCAAACTAGGCAGTGTCTGTTGCTGGTTGAGTCACCCCAAACTTCACCAATAGTTTATTCAATGCCTCAGGGGAGCAAACTTCATACTTGACCTTTCCAGAAGGTGAGAATTATTAACAATCTGCATGATTTTACATTATTTTGGCTTGGGCATATTAAAAGAGAAGAAGAACATGCCTGGCGTTGCGGCGGCAATATTTCACGGAGATGCCAGTGCGTCTTGCAAGTCAAGATTTTGCTTCACCCCCTTTTGTCCTCTGTTCATGGCAAGACTAAAACCAAAATAAAAGACTAAATTGAAACCAAATCAAGAAGAAAAAGGTATAATGTGAACCAAAATTGAAATCTGAGACCAAATTGAAAGGGGGATTTTTCAGATCCCAACAATCTGAACCAAGAGTATGCAGCGATTTTGTCTCAAAACCACTTGCCGGTAGATTTTCAAATAAATCAAATCTAGTGCAATCAAATGACTGATTAAGTAAAAGGAAGAAACCACAGAGGAGCTCAAACAAAATATGTATCTTCAATAATTAATATAACGAAAATAGTTGGAACTACACCTATGCAAGAATGCTCAGAACTAGAGGAAATATCAAAGCTGTTGGTAGCACATTAACAAATAAGGATAACATAGGAACAAAGAGAATGTGCAGCATGGCATATTCAATGCAAACAAACCTGCTCCAAATAACTTATAAAATTCTACTCATTACAGATCAAAATAAAATCCATAGTTCTACATTTCTATATTAAAATAACCATGTCATCATCAAAATGAATTAAAAACTACAGTTTATGATGTAATATCTAAAGCTAAGAACTTATATTTCAAGGGAAAGGCTAGGAGAAAGCATGCAATGACAGTAAAACTTGTTTACATGCCAAACATAAAAACAAGAGAAACACATGGGACGTGATAGATCAAGATAAACCAATGTCTGGTGAAATTAGAACCAATATAATGAACAATCTATGCATCTGTGTATTAGCAACTTATTTGTTCAACTGTATAGAAAACTACTGGGCAAGAACCTAAATACTATAATATGCATTTCAAGGATAGCAAACTACAGGGCAAGAACCTAAATACTAAATGTTAGGGGATATGACCACACTAACACATATTTGGAGATTTAATATTTGTCATCTGGCATAACAAATTTAGCAATGAAAACACTCACAAAGTCACAATGTACTCAAATATCGTAACATTACAAGAAGGAAGCAAAGATCAAGTAAAAAGAACATAAAAGGAAGTGCATTACCTTAAGTGGATCAGTTTCCCCCTCCAGTTCCACCATAACAGGAGCATTCATACTGCCATTTAAGAAGGAGCATTTTATGTCATCACAAAGAAAAAGAAATAATAAGCAAAACCTTAACCCTAAGGTTAATTCTTTTTCATCTTCTATTTTCAATTCTAACTGCAAAACTACCATCTCATTTTTTTATCCCCAAATCTGCTTACTGATTGCAAGATAAACGAAACAATCAACCATGAGATGGCATTCTTGTGGTAAATATTGAACACAACAAATTCTTTCTAAAGCTACACAGACCCTAAACATCAGGGAGTTAGAATGAAACCTGATTTGGAGAGCACGGGTACCCAGAATCCGGGCACGCTCGTACTTGGTCATGTACTTCGAAGTTTTTCGAGGCCGCTCCATCGGTTGTTCATCTTCCTTGTCATCGATCTCAAGAGGCTCTCCAGTTATGTCTTCATTTTTGTTATTATCAACATCCTCCTCTGCCCCTCCTGCCCATCAAAATCAAAGAATCCACCAATAAATTTTATTGAATCATTCAATCCCATGTTCCATAACCATATATACTTGTATAAATTAAAAACAGAAAGTACAAATCAAATTCAGTACATTCAAATCCCTAATTCTAAAAAGATACAATTAACCCCAACTAATAGAAGATATAAGGGGAAACAGGGGTTTTATGAACTGTGGCGGAGAGGTGAAAGGTCGACGCCGGGGAGATAAGGACGGATGGCAGCCACGCGACTCCACAACCACACAGAGGCACAGGGTGGATCGAAGATTAGGGATTTCATGCACCGTGGATAAGGAAGTATGGGTTTCATGCACCGTGGAGGAGGCACGAAAGCACGACACTAGACAGAGGAAGATGGATTTAGTGGCCAATCGGTGAACAAGGCTGACCTAGAACACGACGTAGGGTTTGAGAACGCCGTTCTTCCAGTTCACGTTTTCGAGGTGCTTGGCTGAGACGATTGTGAGGTCCAGGTTAGGTGATTTCGACGGAGGAAGCCGTGATGACGCCATTCGAGAAAAGGGAGAAAAGGAGCCTAGGTATCTCTCGACTGAGATAGAGAAAAAGATGAATGGAGAGTTTCGCTAGATGTAATAAAGAAAATGAAAATGAAGATTTTGGTTTTTTTTCTCTAATGATGATTGGGATTTTTTTTCTCTTTATCTAATATAATAGGATAGATGATAATTTCGGCAGTTTGTTCTAAATCTGCCATAAATCAAATGATATGGTGGTTGAGGAATTAAACCGCTGCAGCAACTGCCCAAGATCACCAGATAGTGGCATTTATTTAAACTGCTCCAAATTTATCACCGCTAACTCCCGCTTCTGTTGTAGTGATCTAGTACAATATTAAATATAATAATAATCATAGACTAATTATTGTGATTTACTATTAATTATTATTTTTTATTTTCAGAATTCAAGAAATTGAATATCATAGACGTGGTAGACGTTTTGTTCCTTTCAAGAAATTAAAATAGACCCATAACAGGATAAAACACAATACCGCTAAAATTTCATTGAATATTACACAGAGATTTATAATATAAAAAAAATCAGCTAAAAATTGACATTTTGGCTTTGGCCGTACATTTACAAAACATGGGGTAGGTTTGTGCAGAGTGCTGCGCACGATCAACGCATAATGTGATTGGAATAGATTCCGGTTCCCTTGCTTGACCATACTCTTATTCCAGATACAATGCATAAGGTAATGTTATCCATATTTCCCATCTTTTTGTTTTCTTCTTCCTAATATCATAATATTATTAATTTATTCTGATATCCACAAAATATGTTAATACTTAAAAAAGACTAATAATGTGGACGTGGCTCATACATCAATATCATATTCGATTTCCTTTTTTAAATATAACTCCAACCTACACCATACAGGCATACATGCATTGCCAAAAATATAATTTGAAATAACATTACTCGAATATGTGAATATTTATTCTATTTTTATTCGCTGGAGACATATAATTATCTATCTCAGTACGGAATAGATTTTTAATGGAACAAAATCTTAGACGAGACAGGACCAAATTTAAATAATACGGATAGTTTTTATGTGAATTATTATACAACAGAATAAAGTCTAATAGAAAAAAAATCTGCCTCTACCCTATTGCCACCCCTAAATATAATATACAACTTTATCTCATAAAGATTGGTCAAAAATAAAGAAAAAAAAAGGATTAAATTTTTATAATAGTCCTGAGATTTACGATTTTATTAATTTAGTTATTCAAATTCAAACTTTATTATATTAGTTTTTGAGATTCTTCTCCAAACACCGTATTAGTCCCTAAATTTTTTTGGTATTAGGTCAATGAATAGAATACTAAATTAGTTCTGACTCGATCATCACGTTAGATATAAGGTTAAATGATGTCATTGTTTCGTTTTTGCACTTAAATAAGGCAAAAATAATGTCATTTTAGAAAATGAGGATAGATAAAATGGTTTGAACATCATATAAACACTTATTCATCTTATCGTTTTGTCTTGTTTAAACGCAAAAAAAAATGCCGCTATTTAGTCTTATGCCTAGAGTGATAAGTCAGAGTCAGCTCAGCATTTTTTTCGCTAACTCAATGCTATAAAGAGTCTAGAAACTAATATAGTGTTTAGAATTGAGTAAATCCCTATAGTGGTCCCTGAGATTGACGCCGTGCACCAAAATCGTTCCTGAGATTCTAATTGTACCAATTATATCCCTGAAATTGGAAAAATTGCACCATATTAGTTCTTGACCCATTTTCCGTTAACGACGCGCAGACGTAGACCTTTGGTGACACGTGTCACCTCATGGTTTGGCCACGTGTAACGGTATGATGACGTGTCAGTCAACGATACGTGGCATACTGACGTGGATGGTTATGCCACGTGTCACAATGCTATTTTGCCACGTATCAGATTATGCCACGTGTTACAATGCTAAGCTATTTGTCCACGTGTCATCTACTATGTCATCGTTACATGTGCACCAAATTGGTCCGTTACTTTGCATCAAATGACTCATCTTAGTTGATGAAATTGAATATCGTGCACCAAATTTGTCCCTTCATCAGTTTTTTCTCATTTTTTTATAAATTTAAAATTCTCATTTTTTTTATACACTAGTTTTAATTATATTTTTTATTATACAAATTTTTATAATAACTTTTTTAATTTATAATTTTAACTTGTATCATTATAACACATGTTAACTAAAATCAAAACTTTATTATTGTCTCTTGTGTTTATTTGTATATGTTTTAATACTATTCAAGTCATGGTTACAATAAGTACTTATATTGATTAATAGTATAATATATGAAAAAGCTACCTAGCTAAGTTATAGATAAAATGAATTATTATAATCGACAGTATAAACTATCTTATTAATTTAGTGAGAAGTCAATTATAGGGGAAATCGGATATTCTTAAAATGAATGGAAATAATGAATTTATATTAGTTAACAAGTGTCTTATCAAGTATTCTTAAAATATTTATTAAAGTGTTAAATATTAAAAAATTGTATTAAGGAATATTATTATACTCTTAACCTACACTCTTTACTCAATCAACATCAATATCTCACATAATTTTTTTAATAAAATATGGTAGAAAAAATTGAATAATTAAAACTAAAACTTTAAAAATATTTTATAAAAATACTTGTATTTAAATAACTTGTGAAAAGATAAAATTAAAATTAGTGTATTTAAATATATAATGAGAATTTTAAATTTATAAAAAAAATGAGAAAAAATATATGAAGGGACTAATTTGATGCACGATATTTAATTTCAGAGACTAAAATGAGTCATTTGTTGCAAAGTAAGAGACCAATTTGGTGCACATGTAACGATGACATAGTGGATGACACGTGGACAAATATCATTGTGACACGTGGCATAATCTGACACGTAACAAAATAGCATTGTGACATGTGGCATAACCATCCACGTCAGCATGGCACGTGTCGTTGACCGACACGTCATCTTATTGTTACACGTGGCCAAACCATGAGATGACACGTGTCACCAAAGGTCCACACCATCAAGCCACGTCAGTGCGTCGTTAATGAAAAACGAGTCGGAAATTAATATAGTGCAATTTTTGCAATGTGAGAAACGTAATTAGTGCAATTAAAATCTTATTAGGGACGATTTAGTGCACGACGTCAATTTTAGAAACTATTATAAAAATTTAGTCATTTAGAGTTGAATCTTGTAGACTATTATAATGAATTTTAAATTTAAAAAACTAAAATAATAAAAACTGTAAATTTAAGAGACTACTTCAAGAATGAAAATGAAAGTAGGAGCGAACCTTAGTGTATATAAAAGGAGACTATGGCTCT
>NC_029789.2:48057018-48057438 GCF_000816755.2 Arachis ipaensis | reverse complement strand
TTAATAAATTTTATCTATAAAATCTTTTAATTTTATGATTTAGTCATTTTTTAATTTTATTTTTTTGCTTCTATTTAATTGTATTTTTCATGATAGCTCCTACAAGGGGTTCGAGCTTCACCCTGATCGAAAGAAAACGCTTAAAAATAAAGAATTAGATATTTCTTACCAGTAATTAAGTATAACTGTTACAATAATTAATTGCAGTATTTCATCCAGAATCATGTGTTCTGCTACTAACGCATAGCCGTCATATTACTTGATACAACGATATATAAAGAAAAAGAGATTCAATAAAAAATATTTATCTGCTTCTACTCTTTTATAAACGGTTTATAAGAATCAATATTTTAGTAGAAAAAAATTGAAAATTGACTAATATATATATTAATTCAAATGAAAAATAAATATTAAAAGGAA
>NC_029789.2:48056586-48056889 GCF_000816755.2 Arachis ipaensis | reverse complement strand
CAGATCTAAAGAAAAATAAAATTTAAAAAGAAATCTAAAAGTTAAATTTCATAGTGCATAAATTTAAAGATTCGATTTGTATTGAAATAATTTTTTTACCGTAAAATAAATTAGAACTTTTGATTTGCATATTTAAATTTTTTAATACTAAAATGTAGATTTAAAAGTCAGATTTGTATTTTTAAAATTAAAAAAAAAACAAATCAAATTCTTAAATTTACATGTTTTAAAAAATAATTAAAAGTCACGAATCTCAAATTTATACTCTCAACATAAAAAAAAACACAAAATCTTCATACTATT
>NC_029789.2:48052617-48056522 GCF_000816755.2 Arachis ipaensis | reverse complement strand
AGCCACGATTTGAAAGCATGGCAAAAGGTTCTAGCTGGCAAGTAACGCTTTCAAAACGTGGCCATATATCACATACACCCACGCTCATACGGCCATGTTTTTAAGCTCGGCAATATGTAAAAAGTATGGCAAAAAAAGCATGGCGATCCATCACTAAAAGTATGGCGATAGAGCAACCGCTGCGCTTGCAGATGTGATCCTTTCAAAAGCGTGGCGGTAACTCAAAAAGCGTGGCAAAAAACTATCGCCATGCTTTTTTCAGCTTTTTGCTCGTGGCAACAGAGGTGTTTTTTTGTAGTATTACGATTTGGATCTTTTGCCTAACTTCCATGTAATCAACATCTATTAGAGTTCCAAAAGCTTGATTGTTGCTTCCAGAGCATTGAACTTGTTATTGTCATCTTCGTGAAGATGTTGTGGAGCCAATTAAAATTTTAGGAGGTCTAGTAGGTCTTAAGCATAGAAAATCTAGGCGAGGGATCCAAATCTTGACAAGTTAACGTGAAAAATTAACACGCTATTTACGAAAAATCAGCTCAAGAGATAACATGAGTTACTATTATAAATTTTGGACGCCAAATTGAGTCTATTATAATTTTAGAGATTAATTTGAGTCCAACTTTAAATTTTAGAAATCAAATTGAATATTAATTCTATCTTCGCCTATTAGCTTAAACTTAAAAAAAACGTGATATCCAAATCAAAATAACTAAAGACATTTGTATTTTACGGCTGCTGGTGGTTGAAAAATTTGAACACTTGTAGTATTAACTTGATTTTGCCTGCGAAATAGATCGGCTTCAAATTTCTGGTATCAACCGAGCTATATCCTCGGAGGCTGAACGTCCAACTCTTGAGTCCGAGCTTTTTCTTCGTGTTGGGGTGTGAGAGCACGAGCAATGAAGAGGAGGAAGAGTGTACCTGCAAAGGCACTTCAAAGCTTCGTGTTGTGGTGTGAGAGCACGAGCAATGAAGAGGAGGAAGAGTGTACCTGCAAAGGCACTCCAAAGCTTAAGTCAGTATATTGTCTTAGCTTGTTCGAATCTATCCGAGAGATACTTTACCTTTCTTTATATAATGGGTTTTCTTCGTCCATTGCGTCCTTTGGTTGTAACGTCGGTTTTGGAATGGTCAATAATGTCATTGATTATTAAGCCATTTGTACGTCGGTTATGATAGAAATATTGATGTCACCGAGTTGTGGCTCATAAAATTTGAGTTGTAAAGGGTGATAATAAGTTATAATTCTCTGAGTTGTAACGGATGATAATGAGTTATAGCTCATATTGATAACGGTTATGAGGCCGAGTTATAACTCGTATTAATGACGACCATATCATAACTAATAATAACTAATAATCAAAGTATGCAACAGAGGTATATAATTACTCTTTGTTTAGATCACTTCATTTGTCTGGGCCAAGTTTTGTTATTATATTTTCATTCAATGAACTTGATGAATTGTGAAACAGTGAATTAGTATTAATAATATTTATTTATTTGAATCCATACAAATGGCGACAGGCATATGTCATGCATGCCCATGCTCCATTGTACATTTTATATTACACGGTTGCTCGTATATATAGATAGATGCACAGATATATAACGGTTGTCCTGTCTTTATGCATGATATTTATTTAACTTTAAATTTTTAAAAACATAACAAATTAATTACTAATCCAACAGCAAGATATATTCATTTTCGTTACATTCATAGATAATTCATTAATGTAGCTTTTCTTAGTTATGCACAATGATAAAATAATTTGATGCCTTCATACATATAAATATAATTACAATATTTAGAGTTTCTTTCCTAAAAGAAAAGAAAATTGAAATATTTATGAATTTAATATGTAAATAATTAACTCACACATAAACAATTCGATCAGAGTATCACGGACCTATGCTCTTTTAATCAATTATCGATAGTTTAGCTTTTGTTTTGGGTTATTAGTACTGTCTAAAGAGAACGTTTATTAGAACTTCGAATTATTAGTTATATATTACTCATTGAGGTGTTTATAAGTGCTAGGCTGGTAGCTTTACAATATTTATATTGAATTTTAATTGTTAATAAATTTAAATATGATTTAATAATTCTATTAATTATCATCTAAGTTTGTTTAAGTGTTTAAATATATTAAAAATTTTTTGCTTAAGTACTATAAGCAAATTAAGTTATTTTAAATTCGAAAAAGTGTTAAACAATCTCAGAAATCGAACTCCATAATTTTATGTATCTTTCAATTTCATTATTCCTCTTTTTGATATTTTTAATTACAAATTTTAATTCAATCAATTATAATTTAGATATTAATCTAATTTTTTATTCTCTTCGTAACTTTATATATTTTATTTTATTTTTAATTTATTGATCTTTATTATTTGTTTTTTTATTTTTCATTCTATTATATGTAATTATTGATAGGAATAAAACACACAATTCCCTACTTGCAAGAATTAGAGGAGCAACAATATCCACTCACAACAAGTATTAACACCAGCACAATAATACCCAATAGCAGCGGAAAAATCACATAAACCAGAAATTAGAAACAAGCTAACACACCAAGATTTTAACGTGGAAAACCTCCTCAATGAGAGAAGTAAAAACCACGAGTCACCAAGACCAGGATATAGCTTCACTATGATGAAAAATAGGGTACAAGAGAGTCACAAATTACTGCACAAAATGTGCATACAACAAGCCAAGCAACCCAAGCTTCAAAGCTTTCAAAACAAGAACAAGAAGATGAAAATACCACAAAATAGAGCTACTGTGCGTGGCCAATATCTCTAGCTACAGATGTCGAATTGAAGATCCGAACGGTGAAATTAAAGAACCAGATGTGTAAAACACTTTGTCCAAATTTGAGCTCGATCCAACGGTTAACGAATCTGCAGTGACCAATTTACAGAGACAGCTTTATGTATGTGCGAAAATAACTTTCTCTCTTCTCTTCTCTCTAGTGTTTGGTGTTCTCTTGCAAAATGACATCTCTCTCACTCAACCCTAACTCACCTCAGCCACTTCAACTATTCATGGGCTTGGATACTAGCATTTGGGCTTTTTCTCCACATAGGAAGGGAGCCCAAAAACCCAACAAATCTCCCCCTCACGACTATGTGGAGGTAACCGCCAATCCGGCGATTAAGCAACAAACTTCAAACTTCCATCTTGGTAATACCTTGGTCATCATATCAGAACCATTCTCATCAGTATGAACCTTTTCAAGTTCCAACAACTTAGCATCCAAAATATCACGTATCCAATGATACCTCACATCAATATGTTTGGATCGAGAATGAAAGGTAGAGTTTTTACCAAGATGTATAGCACTTTGACTATCACAAAACAACACATACCTCTCTTGAGTAGACTCGAGTTCCTTCAAGAATTTCTTCATCCAAAGCATCTTCTTGCACGCTTCGGTAATGGCAATAAACTCGGCCTCAGTAGTAGACAAAGCAACACATTTTTGTAATCTTGATTGCCAAGACACAGCTCCACCCGCAAAGTTGATCAAGAAGCCTGAAATGGACCTTCTAGAGTCAATATCTCCTGCCATGTCTGAGTTAGTGTAACCAACTAGAATAGGCTTATCACTTCCATAACACAACTTCATGTTAGAAGTACCATGAAGATATCTCATTATCCATTTTACAGCATTCCAATGCTCTCTTCCTGGGTTTGAAACAAAACGGCTAACACAACCAACAGCATGAGCTATATCCGGTCTTGGGCACACCATAGCATACATTAAACTACCCACGGCTGATGCATATGGAACCTTTTCCATGTCTTTCTTCTCTTCATCACTTGATGGACTTTGCTTGCAACTCAATTTGAAATGTGTAGCAAGAGGAGTACTAACGGCCTTTGCTTTCTCCATTTGAAA
>NC_029789.2:47975761-48052558 GCF_000816755.2 Arachis ipaensis | reverse complement strand
AAGCATTCTGACCAACAATAAGCATGTCATCAACATATATCAAAAGGATAATAAAATCATTACTAGCAAACTGTTTAACAAATACACAATGATCAGAAGTAGTCTTCTTGTAGCATTGTTCTGCCAAAACAGACTCGAACTTCTTGTACCATTGTCTTAGAGCTTGCTTCAAGCCATACAAGCTCTTCTTCAGTTTGCAAACATGATCCTCTTTTCCTTTTACCATGAAACCTTCAGGTTGTTCCATGTAAATTTCATCCTTAAGATCACCATAAAGGAAAGCAGTTTTCACATCCATCTGCTCTATCTCTAAATCAAGATTTGCAGCCAAACTCAAAACAGTCCTAATAGAAGATCTTCTCACAACCGGTGAAAAAATTTCATTATAGTCAACTCCCTTTTTCTGCCTGCAGCCCTTGACCACCAATCTAGCCTTGTACCTTGGATACTGAGAATTTTCTTCATGCTTCAACCTATAAACCCACCTGTTCTGCAAAGCTTTCTTCCCTTTTGGTAACTTCACAAGCTCAAATATTTGATTATCATGCAAGGATTTCATTTCATCTTGCATTGCATCAAACCATTTCTTATTGTCGTCACCTTCCATAGCTTCCGCATAACATTCAGGTTCTCCCCCATCAGTCAAGGTCACATATCCATCAGTAAATGTTACATACTCACTAGAAGGATACCGCGTTGAAGGTCGTCGCTCTCTAGTAGACCTCCTAGGATGGAAACCTGGTGGATCTTCAGGTAACTCAGGTTGATTATCAGCATCATCATCAACTGGAGCATCAATTGGATCTCCCATCTCCTGGTCATCAGGAACCAAAGGCTCATTTTGCTGCATATGCTGTCTTTGCCCGACCAAACATGATCCAGAACATCATTGTCCAAAGCAATTGTAGGACTCAGATTAATCACATGAGCCGCTGTAAGTAGCGCTTCACCCCAAAAGACTTTAGGTAGCTTAGCTTCAGTAAGTATACACCTAACTCTTTCAATCAGTGTTCTATTCATCCTTTCTGCCAAACCATTCAATTGAGGTGTTTTAGGAGGTGTCTTTTCATGCCTAATGCCTTGTTGCTTGCAATACTCATCAAATGTTCCACAATACTCACCACTATTATCAGTGCGAATACATTTAAGCTTTTTACCTGTTTGCCTCTCAACCAAAGCTTGGAATTGTTTGAACTTTTCCAAAGCTTGGTTCTTTGTTTTCAAAGCATAAGTCTAAAGCTTTCTTGAATGATCATCAATAAAAGTAATAAAGTAAATAGCTCCGCTAAAGGACCGTACCTTCAAAGGACCACAAATATCGGAGTGCACCAATTCCAAGAAGTCTGATTTTCTTGAAGGTTGATGCTTCTTGAAGGATAATCTTCTTTGTTTGCCAGCCATGCAATGAGAACATTTTTCCAACTCTGCATTCTTCAAATCTGAAAGAGCATCCTTTCGAGCCAAATAGCTAAGTCCTTTTTCACTAATATGACCAAGTCTTCTATGCCACAAGCTACAAACTTCCTTACTTTCAATCGCATTCACACTACCTTTTGCAATCATGGCATGCATCACATACAAACTTGAAGTACCTTTTTCTCGAGCCACCACTAAGTTGCCTTTAGTAAGCTTCCATTGTCCAAAGCCGAAAGTGTTTACAAAACCTTCATTATCAAGCCTTTTAACTGAAACCAAATTCAAGCGAACATCTGGAGCGTGTCTAACATCTTTAAGTAGTAGCTTCATTCCCATATTGGTCTCAAGACAAACATCTCCTACACCAATAACCTTGGCCAAGCCATCATTACCCATCTTAAGTACTCCAAAATTACTTGGAGTATAAGAAGTGAAGAACTCATTCTTCGGTGTAACATGTATTGAGGCGCCACTATCAATTACCCAGCTGAACTCATCATCAGAAACAAGATTGACCTTGTACTCGTAATCAGCAATATCAACAGTAAGAAGATCATCTGAAATAGAAGATACACGATCATTACCACTATCATCCTTCTTTTCTTGCTTACCTTTGTTTTCCTTTTTCCAAAGATAGCAATATTTTTGAACGTGACCCATTTTGTGACAGTAGTGACACTCAACATTCTTGTATCTTCCCTTGGATTTGCTCCTGCTTTTACCTTTACCCTTTTGAACTCTATTCTGATTTCTCCCCCTGGTTTCAGTGACTAACATTTCAGAGTGTGACGAAGAATTCTGTGTCTTCCTTCTCATCTCTTCATTTAAAATGCCACCTTTAACAAGTTGCATGCTCACTTTATCATTTGGAGCAGAATTAGTAAGAGAGATACGAAACGTCTCCCAAGAATCTGGTAGAGTATTTAGCAACCACAATCCTTGAACCTCATCTTTAAACTTGATTCCCATGCTTGACAACTGATCCAGAACCCCTTGAAATTCATTCAAGTGATCTAATACTTGTGACCCCTCCTTGTATCTCAAATTCATCAACATATTCAACAAGTACAATTTATTATTGCCAGACTTGGAAGCATACAAGGATTCAATTTGATTCCACAAAGTCCTAGCATGAGTCTCATTAGCAATGTGATTATAAACATTATCATCCACCCATTGCCTAATAAAACCACAAACTTGTTGGTGTTCAAACTCCCATTCTTCATCTGTTTTAGATTCTGGTTTTTGTGTAGAAAATACGGGTAAATGTAGATTTTTGACAAACAACAAATCTTTCATTTTTCCCTTCCATAGATGGTAATTAGTGCCATTCAAACTTATTATCCTAGTAGAATTATTTGCCTCCATCTTTCAAGCAAGTTATAACCAAATACCCAAAACTGAGCTCTGATGCCAATTGATAGGAATAAAACACACAATTCCCTACTTGCAAGAATTAGAGGAGCAACAATATCCACTCACAACAAGTATTAACACCAGCACAATAATACCCAATAGTAGCGGAAAAATCACATAAACCAGAAATTAGAAACAAGCTAATACACCAAGATTTTAACGTGGAAAACCTCCTCAATGAGAGAAGTAAAAACCACGAGTCACCAAGACCAGGATATAGCTTCACTATGATGAAAAATAGGGTACAAGAGAGTCACAAATTATTGCACAAAATGTGCATACAACAAGCCAAACAACCCAAGCTTCAAAGCTTTCAAAACAAGAACAAGAAGATGACAATACCACAAAAATAGAGCTACTGTGCGTGGCCAATATCTCTAGCTACAGATGTCGAATTGAAGATCCGAACGGTGAAATTAAAGAACCAGATGTGTGGAAGACTCTGTCCAAATTTGAGCTCGATCCAACGGTTAACAAATCTGCAGTGACCAATTTACAGAGACAGCTTTATGTATGTGCGAAAATAACTTTCTCTCTTCTCTTCTCTTTAGTGTTTGGTGTTCTCTTGCAAAATGACCTCTCTCTCACTCAACCCTAACTCACCTCAGCCACTTCAACTATTCATGGGCTTGGATACTAGCATTTAGGTGAAGGATAACTTTGTTGGGCCAACCGTGGGGAGCTCTCGACAACCGGGGAGAATTCGGGGAGGAATCAAGTGAGAGAACATAAGATGAGAAGACACCACATCCAACTCAAAACCTTAAGGTGTCAAGTTAATGGGTCTCTCATCTTATAAACTCCTCACTCTTCCATGCTTTCTTTGATGTGGGACTAACTTCAACACTCCTCACACTTGCAACACTAACAATCTCCCCCTCAAGTGCGAGCCTCCACATCAAGCACCAACTCCCCCTCTTTCTAGCTCCTCCACCACCACGAGTATTCGTCCATCACACCGCCGCAAAACACCGCAGGACACGCCGCCTAGACCACCTTTGCTGGGAAGACTTTCGATGCTTCACCTTGAATACCCCTTAAAACCAGACCGATTAAACCATCGGCTCTGATACCACTTTGTTGGGGCCACCGTGGGGAGGTCTTGACCATTGGGGAGAATTCGGGGAGGAATCAAGTGAGAGAACATAAAATGAGAAGACACCACATCCAACTCAAAACCTTAAGGTGTCAAGTTAATGGGTCTCTCATCTTATAAACTCCTCACTCTTCCATGCTTGTTATTATAAAGTATTATTTTTTCGGATTTTTACTACAAATTTGTTCTATAAACTAAAATTTTATAGTTAAAACTTTGAATAAAAAATTAATTATTTTAAAAAGAAAGAAAGAAAAAAATTGTAAATTAAGTTTCTATTATTTTATATACGAATAAAGCTCTACATCCAAGAAAAATACTTAATCAAGTCTAACAAAGTTGTTATATCTCTTTTTCCATTTTCTTCTCCTTCTTGTTCTCTGTCTCTTTCTCTTTCTCCTCCTCCTCGTTCTTCTTCTTTTTCTTCCAAATTCACGCACGCAGGTTCTTTTTCTTCCCTCCTCCTCCTCCTTCCCCAATGTTACGTCTTCTTCTTTATTCTTTAAGTAATTTTTTAACTATTTGTTCAAATATGAATTGAATTACCAATAAATCAGAAGTAAAAATTTAAAATAGATCAGGAAGAAACAGATCATAGTGTTCAAACAATTAATGATTCAAATTCAAATCAGTTGAATGAGAGCGATTTCGATTTTTCTTTTGAATCGAATCAAGTGGATGAGTTTTGGATTATTCAATTTTGAATTGAATAGAATGGAATGCAATCGCTAAATTTAGTTGTTTATGAACATCATTTTTGGTTCATTTGGTATTATACAACAGTTTCATTTTGATAATATTTTCGGTTCATTCGAGACGCAAGTGTTTTTGAATTCGAATTTATATAATGGACAATTTTCGGTTCATTTTGATAATATTTTTGGTTCATTCGAGATGGAGGTGTTTCTAAATTAGAATTTATATAATGGACAATTTTCGATTCATTTGGTATTATACAACAGTTTTATTTTTATAATATTTTCGGTTCATTCAAGACGCAGGTGTTTCTGAATTCGAATTTATATAATGGACAATTGTCGGTTCATTTGGTATTATACAATGGTTTCGTTTTGATAATATTTTTGGTTTCAAAATTATTTAATGATGTCACCATAGAGAATCAGAATCAATAAAGATGTTAGCAAAATGTTGGTATTGTTGGTGATGATGATAACGAAGAAGAAGAAGAAGAAGAAGAACCTACATGCGCGAATTTGAAGGAAGAAGGAGGAGGAGGAAACAAAGAAGGAGAAGACGAAGACGAAGATGAAGACGAAGAAGTTGCGTTATTGAAATGCGCGTGTGATACATGCTGGTGTGATGATGAAAGTGATTTTTGATGAGTTTGGGCCAACTTGGTTGGACTTAGTTGCCAAAAATACTTGGATGTGTAGCTTGACTGTTTATATAAACATACTTTTCATATACAAGTTTAATTTTTGGTATCTATATACAATTTTAGTTTCAAATTATAAATACTAATGTATTATTAGGCTCTAACATACCAACTGATTATGTCTTTTATTATTAAATGTGTATAAAAATAAATAAAAATAAAATTAATTAGGATAACAAGTTATCTATAATTTTAACTAAAATATTTTAAGTCCGAGTTTTAGAAATAAAAAAATATTTTTATATAAATTATACATAAATGTTTATTAAAATTTATTTTAGTATATATAATTTTTTCCCACTCTTAAAAGTTTTTGGGTCAGTCTTGAATGCATTCCTGATGAGGCTCCGTTTGGTAACAAAGACACAAAAGAGCACAGTTCTGAAAATCGGACTGGACTGGCCGGTTGAACCGGTCCATGTAACACCCTAACTCTTAATACCTCATGATCGTCCTAAAAGCGCAGGCGTTACTTACCTCTAAAGTTTTTTATTTTATACTCTCTTTGTTTAATATCGAGCCTTTGCGAATACGAACCGAAATTTTAATTAAGAAAACGAATAGTCTTCACCTTTAACCACTTAATCAAAATGATACATATATATTTATATACATATTCACATAGCATTACATACATAGACTTATCTCAGGATTCTCAAATACAAGTCCTACCCCTCTAAAAAAAACAAAACAATAAATGACGAGGGGAAAATAAAATCTAAGATTAAATCAAATACAGAAAATACGAATACATATATATATAAAACTCTGTGGATCAGTCGCGGCTCCTTGCCAAGAATTCCTGAACCTGTCGCTGAAATAAAAGATCTGTAGGGGGTGAGAACATCGTCCTCGCAGGTTCTCAGTAGGAAAAGTGAATGCCGTGAGAGTAAAGAAATAAGATGTAAATAATTTCTTTTTAACTTTAAAATAATTTTCTTTTGAATTTCTTAAAACTTACTTTAAAGACTTTAGTTAGTTCTCTTCAAATTATCTTACTTAAAACAAATTCCAGTTACATCACTCGGTTTTAAGTTATAGTAATCAGTTCTCGGTTGTTTTAATCTCTGACATATACCGAAGCCAACAAGCACAAGCACACACGCAATACAACACTCAAATAATTCACACATAAATCAAATACAAGGAATTCATAAATAACCTAACACAGCATACAGGAACACTCAAGCAATTTACGCAAATGCATATGATGAATGCCTTTCCCATGCAGGCCATGAGCTCATGCGCCGGTTGTCTACCCGTAATCCGCCGTTACTCGGAGCGAACCCCGAATATGGTTTCTCTGTTGTGTCAGTCAAGCACATTGGTATCATCATGGGCGAACCCATGTCAGTTAGGATATCTTGGCATCACGGTTACCCATGTCAGTTAAGCCAAATCATAATAACATTTCTATGTGCATCACAGTAACAAACAAGCTATCAGTTAGGCAAATATTCCCACATTAGCAACCTTAAGCTATAAGTTAGGCAGGCAATTTCGCTTTAGCAGTTTGGCACAAAGGCCCATTCAAACATATAATTCTTAATTATCTTTTTCATTTAGTCTATTAGTTAGGTGGATATTCCCGCATTAACAACTTTAGGCTATCAGTTAGGCGGGCGCTTTTGCATTAGCACTTGGCACAAAAGCCCTATCAAACAATCAATTCTCAATTATCTTTTTCATTTATCGTTTCTTATTTCTTTTCTTTTTGTCATACCTCCGCATCACCAAATAATTAATCATACCTCCGCATCACCACGTAATTAATCGTACCTCCGCATCACCACATAATCTCTCACATTTTCGCATCACCATAAAGATACATTTTCAGTCATTCTTCAATCTTAACCTCAAAACGTTTAGTTTATAAGTATTCAAATTTCTTTACACATTTAATCAAAATAAAATTCATTTTCTTAATAAACCTAACTCAAATCATAACTTAAAACAAAAATCTTTTCTCAATGGATTAAAATTAAAATATAATACTTTTCTTGATAAATCGAAAATTGAATATTATGATTCTTAAATCAATTTTTCTTTAAAATAATGCTTTAAGCAAAGCCTGGGAGTTCTATAAAATTTTTTGCAGTATTTCCTCTAAAATTCGGACTTTGTCACCCTTCAAGGGTCCCAATCAAATCATTTCTCAAACATTTCGAATATCAAATCCTTTTCATTAATCAAATCATTTCCAAATATC
The DNA here is from genome assembly GCF_000816755.2 of Arachis ipaensis. Taxonomy (NCBI): domain Eukaryota; kingdom Viridiplantae; phylum Streptophyta; class Magnoliopsida; order Fabales; family Fabaceae; genus Arachis; species Arachis ipaensis. The sequence continues at coordinate 48,045,025 of NC_029789.2, read as the reverse complement.
AAATAATTTTCAATAATCAAATCGTTTTCTTTGAAGGTAAGTCACCTTCTATTTCAATAAAATTAGCCCAATTTCAAATCTTTTGCTATTGAAACTAAAAGAAATTTACTTCTTCAGTCAAACTTTACAAAACTCTATGACCATTTTTGTTTAACATTTAATACTAACCAAAATTACCTTATCGTATATTTTTACCAGAATTTGGACAGAACCTCCCCTTAAAATTAGGCTTCTCCACCCTTATAGGCTCCATCACTTTCATAATTTCTCAATTCATATGTCATTTAATCAAAGCATAAACATAACGTATTTTCAACCACAATTCAAGCAATCAAAAAATTAAACACACTTATCAAACTCAATTATTTTCACAGTTAATACTGATTCATCAAATTCAATCATTTTTCACAGTCACAAATCTAACTCAAGCTCATCTTTGAATTAGTCCAGACAATTCCAATTTATTTGTAATTACTCAATAAGATTTTTGGCATTTTTAAATTAAAAATTATTAATTTCAAAATGAAACATCCTACTTTCGTGTAGAAATTACGACAACAGAAGCTTTCGAGAAAGTTTATGAACCAGAATTATCAAAGAAGAAAGCATTAAAATTGGCTACTCCCTCAGCCGAATCTTGCATGGAGAGACATCAGCTCCACCATTAATTTCTCCCGAATAAAAGTAACGTCAACGTAAAGAGAAAAAAGATACAAATACTTTTATCGAATTAGATTTTTTATTGGAGTTATGGATTTTAAGAAATCGGACTCGGAAGGATTGAAGTTCCATGGTTTCTCGTTCCTCTCACTCGCGGCTTACTCTCTCTTTTTCTTTCAAGTTTAATTCGGTGATGCATGAGGAAAAAGAAAGTATAACTAGTGATGATGCTGATTAATAAGGATTTGTGGTAGTAAGGCTTATCAGGTGTCATTGGTTATTAAATGAATGAAACATGTGTCATGGTTACATAAATTTATGTATACATATAAGCCACGTTCTTTCATTTCTTTTTCTTTATAAAGAGTTCGGCTACAATAAATGGAAGTGATAAAAGAGAATGATGCTAATGAATGATGATTTGTGGTGTGAAAGTATTATTATGTGTCATGAGTATATCTAGGTATATAAGCATGCAAGCCACGTTCATTTCTTTCTTTGTTCCTTTAATGGCATTGGTTATATATATATATATATATATAGTAAACTATCATTTCTATCCATGAAAGTTCAGAACGTTGATAAATTTATTCACAAATAAGTAAAACTACCATTTCTATCCATGAAAGATAGACTTTTGCTAACAAAACTACCTGAATCCTAAAAAATTCACTACAAGAAAAATACTCATTCAGCCACACTTTTTTTAAGCTACATTTGAAAAGTATAGCCTATTCATAGAATAGGCTACGCTTTTTTCCGTGTTGCCTTTTTATAAGAGAAAAGGATACACAATTGTGGCATCATTTAAAAAGTGTAGCCTTAGGTATTTTAGAAATTACTTATAAAGCATAACCGTAGGTTGATATCTATAGGTTCACTTTTCGTATCAAAGGAGACGCTTTTAGAGAGTAGCCTATTTATTAAGTTTTGGGTACGTTTTTAAAGTGATGCCTAATGTGTCTAGAATAAAAAATTTAACACTTAGGTGAATTTTTTCCCTCCTCTTAACTATTTCCCGGTCTAAAGCACACACACTCTGTAATCTCACACTTGGTGAAAATTTTCACTCCAAAGCTCAGAAGTCACCTTTCAGTAGAGAAGAAAACCTTCCAAGTCCAAAACACGAAGAAAACCCTTTCAAAAAACCCTGCCTCCTGCACCGCGCGAAGATCGTGAAGCCTCACCGTCGCAAAGATCATCGCACCCCAGTCCCCACTCACCACTCAGCGCCACACCATCGTGAAGATCGTGAAGCTCACACCGTCGTGAACCCTCCTGCACTGATCGTCGCGTGCCGCCCATACCATCGTCGATCTCTGCGCTTCTCGTCGTCCTCTCTGCGCTTCTCTTTGCCATCAGATGATCAGATCAGAGAAAAATTTCACCCCCTCACCTTCCAATTAATTGTTCAAAACCCTAACCCTAACTCACCTTCGCCACGCACCCATTCACGCACACACCAAGATCCGAGAGAATGAGTGAACCAGAGGGAGGAGAGGAGGAAGACAGAGATGAGAGCGCGAGCGAGAGAACAGAGAGTGAAAGGGGGTCACTGTCGCAACGCCGCCATCGCCATCGCCATCCACCGAACCCTAAACCCACACAACACAAACATCGTAAAGGTGTGGATGAACACTGCGTTGCTCCAATGTCTACGACCTCACTCCCAAGGTAGGAAAAACACTTCTCTATTCTCATATTCTTTTTTTTTCTAATCTTCAATCAAAATTAAATCCTTACTAATTATTTTAATTTTGATTTTGATCTCAATCTTATTATGCAGACGTATGTCTTCAAGCTGATGAACAGTAGCGAAGTTTTGGAATCCGGCGAAAGCGAAAAGGTCCTCCTTCTCATGGAAAGTGGCGTCAGATTGCACACCACTGTGTACATGCGGTAATCCTTCAATCTTCACATCATTACGTTCTAATTTATTTATTATAGTTTCAATTTTAATAATAGAGCATTCAGTGATCTTAATTTAATTGGTTGTTTGATCATGATTATTATAGTGACAAGAGCAATACTCCTTTTGGTTTTACTCTCAAATTGAGGAAGCATATTCAGACTAGGAGGCTTGAAGATGTTAGGCAGCTTGGCTATGATAGGGTAATACCCCTACCTTTTTTGTTCTCCTATTAGTCTGTAGAAATTTATTTTATGTTTTGATTTTTGTTTTCTTTAAACTATGTCAGATTATTCTCTTTCAATTTAGATTGGGGGAGAATGCAAACTATGTTATATTAGAACTCTATGCCCAGGGGAACATCCTCCTTACAGATGCTAACTTTACTGTCCTGATTCTCCTGCGATCTCATAGGTTAATTCTTGTGCTTGTCCCTAATATCAAATCGTTCCTTCCCCTTGATATGTATAGTAAGAACTATGAGACATTAATTATTAATAGACAAAACAGATGAAAATCCGAATGCTTGTACTTTATATTCTTTTTACTAGCTTAACAGTGGTAGGAGTTTGTGATAAAAGAAGAATATGTCAAGACTTGAGAAAGCAAATTAGAATAGCTGTGGAGGATAAGGATACTATGATAGTACTAAAACATTTCAAAAATACGTTAGATTTAACTAAATTTTTGCAAGATCTGTTCATACAATTTTGCTTGTCTCTTTAGATTTAACTAGATTGTAAACAAGTGTTCAATTTTTCTTAATACCTTTCAATAATCACAGCATGAAGGGAATTTACTAAACTTTTATGCATTAATGCTGCTGTTCTGTATCATCATCTATTATAAAAAAGTGAATAACTGAGAAAATAATAATATATTCTTGCTTGATTCATTTTAAGGACATGTTAATTTGTACGTGGTATAGATGAACAGCAGTGAAGATGAAGAAACCTGCCATCTGCGTCACAATCAAATAGTTACCATTACATTAGGTGCCAACTAGTCAAAATTGGCAAATTTATAGCAATGTATGAGAATGAGAGGAAGATACTTACCATTGAAAATGCTGCTCCATAATAGGGATATGCTGCTGGTATGAATCTCTCATATGGTACCTGATTGACTCCTCTTAGATTTTATTTACTATTTCATATGGATATCTCATGTATTGTTTGGATTCCACCTTTTAAATCAGTAGAGAGATGACAGATCACAAGGAACAAAGTCATGTAAAAGTTTAAGAGAATCAGTTTCCATAGTTGAATCACCAATAAACTTGTATTATCGTAATCTTTCTTGTTTTTCTTTTTAAACAATTTTTGCTTTTAATAGGTGGATGTTCGGAAGGATCTGATAAGAAATTGCGCAAACACGATTGATCTTGATCAGCTAGATATTTGATGGTGCAACTTATTGTGAAGCTGAATGTTTTCCTTAGTAACCATAACAGATATTTTCATACATGCCATGGAATGCAGAGAAGCAAGCAAGGCCCCCGTTTTTATTGATGTCATTTGGTTATGAAAGAACCACTGTTGTGCACAAGGAGAATGGTCATTTGTAATGGGGGAATTTGATTTATACCAAAATGACTTCTTTTTTTTTCATTTTTTTTACATTGGAATGTAAATTTTCATTTTGTTTAAATGTTCAGGTTTTCTATATCTTACAACAATCTGTAAACTTTAGAAGCTGTAGGCTAAAGATGGTACATGAAAAAGCGTAGCCGTAGCCTAAGGCATCATTTTTTTTCACTTTTGGCTACACTTTTCAAGTGTACCTGAATGGGTGTTTTTCTTGTAGTGATTATTTGAAATCCTCAAAATACCCTCTAATATAACCTAACTCTAACTTCTCTTTTTACTCCACAGTACCATTCTCACCCAAATCCTCTCTCACCGCCACTCTCATTCCCAACCACCACCACTACTAACGTTATCATCACCATCAAAACCATCCCTTTCTCCTTTTATACTGCCCTATACACCAGCGAACTCAACGACATTTCTCGCCGTTCATCTTCACGCTGCGATGGTGCCATTTGCTGCTTCGAATTTGAAGAAGATGATTATGTTCGAACCTTGCCTCTTTGCTCACAAACCTTCCATGTTGATTGCATCGATGCTTGGCTTCGTTCCCACACAAGTTGTCCTCTCTGCCGCTTTGTTGTTTGCTCCTATGTTCGCTGCCAGGATCCGACCAAGTCTTGACGCCGACCAATATGGCTCGAAATCAACAGGGAAAGTAAGGGATTGGACCCTAGTTATAAGGAGAAGAATTCGATTCGGTCGAAGGGGAGTGGAGCGCGATAGATTTTGATAGATTTTCATAGGAATGGAAAAACCTAGAATGAATGAAAAGAGAACTGTGAGTTTGAGGATGAGGCACTTGAACTCGGGTTTGGTTATTGTACGGTTTTAGGGTTGGGAATAGATTTCTGCATCTGAGATTGCAGAGTTTCTTGTTTTGTGGGCTCTGGGTTTAATGGAAAATTGGATATTTCTACCATTGTTACAGCAATTGAGGCTGTGAATTCTAACTTTGGTCTCTGGATTTTGTGTATTCAAACTCTGGCATGTGTTTAAGTTGGCTGAACTGGATGTTTCATGATGGGGTGAAGTTTTGAGCTTATAGATGAAGGTTGAGAACCGGTCCGGAAGTAATAGAGGTAGTGATGGATAGCGGTGGTGGTAACGGTGGTAATGGTGGTGAAGAAGAATTTGAGTAGTAGTGGGATTTGAGATTAGAAAAGTGGTGGTGAAGATAAGGGTAATTTAGAAATTTTAGGTGATTTGTTAGTGTTTGGATAATTTTATTGTGCGGAATCCATATTTCGTGGGTACAAATGATAGTTTCCTTCTTTTATGGATAGATATATCAGCGTTTTCAACTTTCGTGGGTACAAATGGTAGTTTATTCTATATATATATATACTTGTACAGAAGTCACGTTCCCATTTACTTTTCTTTTGTTCTTTTGGTAGCTTCGGCCAATTAGATTAAATAGAACAAGGATAATAATAATAATAATAATAAACTTAAAGTATCATAAAAATTTAATTTAATTACTTTTAGAGAAATAATTTTCTTTAAATAAAAAAATAAATAATAAATAATTCATTATTTAATTTTCAAAAATTTGGATGGTTATAATCCAATTGAAAATCGACGATGCTAACGGTCCAATCTCATACTTAAAACTGCCCAGAAAAAAATTGGCTAAAAACTGCTGAACTGATTAATCTTCCTCAATGACGTTGTTTTGTTAAAATAATAAAAAAAAAAGAGAAACAAGTTCAGCAAGCGTTCCCAAAAGGCTACTTTGTGCAATTGAGAAAGAAAGGGAAAAGCCTTTCATGCAAACCCAAAAGGCTAAAATCCTAGCTTCTTCGACGGTTACACCTCCGCCATCTGTGGTTGTCCGCGCATCCGTGGCTTTTCTGTTCACCCTGTCCCAAACCTAAATCTTCTGTTCTATCTCGGTTCGGCATTCATCTTCCATCTTTTCGCGGCTTGTAAGACTCAAAATTTTTGAAAAAAAAATCCTATTTTAAACTAATTTCAAATCATATTTATTTACAGTTTTAATTTCAGAAATAATTTTATTAAAGATAATTAAAGTTAGTTTTGATTAATTGGATTTGAAATAAATGAAGGTTTTTATCCAACCTCTATAACTTTGGATTATTTTTCTATTTACCATTTAAAGTCTTAGAAATTTAAAAATAATGATGTTTAGATACTTAAATTAGAATTTTATCTAATTTTCTAATTATTGAATTAATTCCTAAATTTAATGTATAAAATTAGTAGTTGTGAAATATCAAAATTTTTGTATGATAATATTTTTTATAAATAAATACTTTAGGTTTTGTTAATAAAGAAAATTTGTTATATCGTAATATATCTTCAATTAGAGTATTTGATTGAGAATCAATTAGTAATTTTATACTACCAATAATATTTTAAAGTAATCTTAGAGATTAAATTAGATTTCAAAATAAATACCATATAACCTAAATTGATTTGACCCAAGCAGCAGCTGCAACCCCCTATCCTAAACACACACACGCAAAAACAAAAGAAAAAGAAAGAAAAAAAAAAGAAAGAAATGACAGAAAGAAAGAGGGAAACGGGAAATGGGAAATCAGAGAGGGAGGAAGAGAGCGCCAGGGAGGAGCCGCCGCTGCACCACTGCCGCACTGCTCAAGACCGTGTCCCGCTCGCTGTCGCACCGTGCTCAGTGTCGTCGTCACCGTCCGCCGCTGCACCACGCCTCGCCGTCGTAGCCGTGTCGTCGTCACGCACAAGAGGATGGGAAGGGGAGTGACGGGGATCCACCATCGTGCCGTGTCAGCCACCATCGCACCTCTGCCACTGCCGCCACTGAGATCCACCATCGGTAAGGGTTTCTGAGTTTGGTTTACCTTCATTTGAGATTCCGAAAACCTTATTGTCTCTGTGTGTTGGTTTTAGTAACCGTCGAGCAGAGCCGCCGTGGAGAACCGTCGCCGTTTCCGAAGCTCTTGTCGCTGTCAAAAGCTACTCCACCGCCATTTGGGTCATCGCGAACGTGGCCGTGATAACCGAAACCACCGTCGGAGTTATCGCTATTCAATACAGTCGTTCTTCCATGTCTAGGTAAGCGTCTCATTCTGGAACCTTTGAAATTGGTATTTTCTGTTTTAAGCTGTTAAGGATATGAGCTTTTGGTGTCATAGGATCGAGTTCTGGATCTTTCATGCTGACTTCTATGACTGTGGCAGACGACATCAAGCTGCTGCGTTGTCACCGGAGCTGTCACTGCTCTGTTCTCTTGCTTATTTGTAAGTACAGTAAGCTGTTCCTCATCCCGAACTTCTATAGTTGCTATTTGTTATATGTTTCTAAGGTCCTTGCAACGTTAATGCTTTAGGATTGAGTGTGTCGAGATTAGAGTTGCTGTGGTTGCGGCTGCCGCGGATTGTGCGCCAAGAGAAAAGGGTTTCGTTGACAATGTTTGGGTTTCGGGTTTGGCTTGTCGAGGTAGGAGCTTTTTATACAAACTAATTTATTTTAAATTGGAATTGTTTTAAATAGATATGACTTGCTAAATGTATTTCTGGTGATTATGTAATTCTTATGCATTGTCTGATTTGTCCTGGATGAATATGGTTGTCTGTTGAATTGAAATAATAACTGATTTTGTCAAATAGAGGTTTTTGTTTATTTTGATTTGAAATGATCTTTAATATTTGAAAGTTTGAATTTGGTTTTATTGAAAATTGATTTGGTCTTGAACCTATTGGAAAGGGGTTGAGGATTGGTTTGGTTGGGACCCGAAAGGGTGGCAAAGTCTAAGTTTTAGGGGAGATGCTGCCGAATTTTCATAAAACTTAAGATTTTGTTTTAAAAATGTGATTTAGAAAAGAAATGAATTTGAGAGGTTCTATTACTTGGTTCTTGATTTATTAAGAAATAGGTGTTTCAAGTTTAATCTATTTAAGAAAAGTTTATGTTTTAAGATTGATTTAAATATAAAAGAACCTATCTTTTGAGGTTTGATTAAAGAAATACTTTTGAAGGAGTTTTAGTGAATTATAAAAGAAACTGAACTTTGATTAATTAAATTCGTTTTGCTTTTGAGGTAATCTTTAAATCTTGACTTAGCAAGATTAAACAATTCCGAGCCTTGGAAAGGTTTCTGATTTAATAATGAAATAAAATTGGTTCTTGGGCTTAAACAACTTTGGTTTTGAAAGTGGTTCAGAACTTTTGGCTTACATGCTTTGGTTTTAATTTTAAATCTTCACTTTAATAGATTTCAACTTAAATAACTATGATTCCGAGGATTTCTAAAGAGTTTAAGGAATGAGGCAGGTTATTCTTTCCTAGAGTCTTGAGTCTTTGCCGAGTGATGCACCACTATTTTATGATATATCTTGGACTGAATTGAGTGGGTTTGTGTCAACTAATCTCACACTTATTCATGTAAATTGCAGGTTTTTCATTTCCTTTCTAATTTTGTGTTATGATTGAAAACTTGCTTCCTAGGCCTCAAAATTATTAATTTTTAATTCCCCTTTATACCATTCGATGCCGTAATGTGTTTATTGAGTGTTTTCAGGTTTATAGGGCATGAATGGCTTAAAGGATGAAGAGGAAGCATGTTAAAGTGGAAGGAACACGAGAAACTAAGGAGCTGAGCAGTGAGGATCGACGCACACGCATGGTTGACGCATGCACATGAATTAGCGCATCTAACAGCGGCGCGTACGCATGACAGAGCGTCACGTGCTGGATTTATCAGAACTCGCTAGGGGCGATTTCTGGGCTGATTTGGACCCAGTTTTCAGCCCAAAAACACAGACTAGAGGCATGGAGCAAGCGGAGACTAAGGATACTTTCACTTTCACTTAGTTTGAGTTTTTTTTTAGTTTTTGAATTCTAGAGGGAGAAAAACACTACTTCTCCTAGGGTTCTTAGCGTTCTTAGTTTTGCTTTGGATTGACTTTGAGAGAGCTGCTACTACCTTCTATTGAAGTCATCATCTCTTTAGTTTTCTTTTCTAATAACTCAATTACTCTTTTCTATTTAGTTGCGCTGTGTTCATATTTGGATATTGTTATTTTTGAACTCTATTAATGCAATGAATTATTTTTATATTTAATTCTATTACTTGTTTAATTTCTTTTACTTAATTATCATTGCCAAATTTGATTTTATTAATTTATTTTAATTACCATGTCTCCTATCTACTCCTTTTACATGTCTGTGAAAATGGCATTCATGTTAATGTTGTAGACTCCCAACTTGGCTTAGGAGTTGATTAATTGGAAACCCTTGAGTTGTAATACTCAAGTGTAATATGTAATTGAGAATTTCTGGCTAACTCAATTTTCACTGACTCCAGTCCTTCCCTAGGAAGTGACTAGGACTTGTGAATCAGAGTTAGTGCTACCCACTTAACCTTCCTTTGTAACTGCAAGAGGATAACTGAGTGGAAGCAATAAACCTTTATTATTGAACTTGGGGAAAGACAACAAGGATAGAAATTCTAATTATCTCTCCTAACCAAGATCTCTTATTTCAAATACATAACATCTCTTGCTATTATTCGCTGCTTTAATTTTTTGCTATTTTTTTTTCCGTTCTCCACCTCAAAAATTACTCAGAAAATTCCTAACCAATAAATTGCACCTTGTGTCAACTCTTTGGGAAACGACCTGGGAATTCTACTCCCAGTTATTTAATTTTAATTGTGACACAAATTAAATTGATAATGGAAATTTTGTTGGTTAAGACTGTACTGACAACGCTGTTTTTATTAGAAGTTCTTAACCGGCATTTTTCCACCCATTAATTTTTGGCGCCGTTGCCGGAGAGTTGCAACAGTATTCTAAATTATTGGTTGGTGTAAATATTTTTATATTTACATAAGTGCATTTTTTTATTATTTTATGTGTGTGCTTTCTGTTTATTAGTAGTTTTATTATTAAATTTTCTTAATATATTTTATTACCATGAGCTCTAAGTTTCTTTCGATGAATGACGTGTTCATTCCCGGATCTGAGCTTAGCCGCATTTGATCCTGAGATTGAAAAGACTATTTCACGTATTAGGCGAGCTCGGCGTCGGTTAGCCTCTGAGGGTGGTGAAGGGGTTTCGCCCAATTCACCAGTCTTATCTGAGGTTGAATCTGAAGCGTCATTTGAGGAAGAAACTAGTCCCTCTTCTACTGATTCCTTTGATGCCTCTTCTGTTGATTTAAGTGCAGATACTATGGCGGAGCCTAAAAGGATTACTCTCCAGGAAGCAGGAGATCCAGACTTTACACTGCAACCATATCAAGCGCGTCATCTAAATTTGGCTGCGGATTGATGAATCTCCTGCCTAAGTTCTATGGCTTACCTGCTCAAGAGCCTATCAAGCACTTTAGAGATTTTCAGACAGCTTGCTCAACTACTAGGTGGCATAGTGCAGATGAGGCTACTGTTTGGTTATATGCCTTCTCATTTTCTCTTGAGGTAAAGGAAAAGGAGTAGTTCTACACTCAATCGGAAGCAGTTGTTACTAATTGGGACCTGCTCAGAAGGAAATTCCTGGACAAGTTCATTCCAGCAGAGGTTATAGATAGACTGAGGAAGGAAATTTTCTGCATCATCCAAGGCGGATCAGATACTCTCTACGAGTATTGGAAACGCTTCAGGAATCTCCTAGACTCATGTCTCCATCACAAGATTGACCAGTTGGTGTTGACTAGCTATTTCTGCCAAGGCATGAAGCCTCAAGACAAGACAATCTTAGATGCTGCAAGTAATGGCTCTCTGACGAAGTACAAGACAGCGACAGAAGCATGGCAACTGATCACCGATCTAGCTGAGTCTACCCAAAATGCAAGGCAAAGAATAATCATTCTAAGGCTGTTGGGGAAGTTTCTTCTAGTAGTGAGATCGCCGCTCTCACCAAGACTCTAGGAGAGATTACCAATATACTGAAGCAGCCCCAGCTCAATCAACAACAACATCAGCCACCTCTACACAACATTGTCAACAGTTGGTCCCTTAGAGAGTGTGTGGAATATGCACTTGCTATTCTCACTACACTGATGAATGTCCACAACTCCAAGAAGACAACACCTTGGCAGCTACTAATGTTTATTACAACTGTCCGAATCAAGGGTACTATCAACAAGGCGGTAATTATAATCAAGGTGGTAACTACAACCAAGAGTGGAGAGAAAATTCCAACAAAGGATGGAGGGACAACTACAACCAAGGAGGCAGAGACAATGGTGAAAATCAAAGGTGGAACAACAACTATCAACAGAACCGGTATCAACAAAACCCTCCATACCAACAGCAAAACCAAGGCCAAAGTTACCGGACACCTCACCAAAGGCAAACTCAAGCACCTCAACACAACTAACCACAAGCCCCTCAAATTACCTACCCTCCTTCTTCCTCCAACCAAGATGAAACACTCTGTTCTATTCTTCAAGGACAAAAAGAGCTTCAAAATTCACTTACCTCTAGCCTCACCAGTCTTACCTCCACTCTTCAAGCCCTTATAACCCGTATGGAACCACCCTCTACCTCCAACAATCAACCTTCAAACTCTAGTACACTTTTCTCTCAACCTTTACCCAACCCCAAAGGTGAAATTAATGCCATCACTTTGAGGTCCGGCACTACATTGCAAGAGAGGAGTCCCGAAGAGCTAAGTTCAAGAGAAGACATGCAAGTTGAAGACATTGTTGAGGTAGAAGATGTTGAAGAAGAGGATGAGGTACATGATGCGGTTGAAGAAGAAGTTGCTCAACCAAGGAATGGAGTATCTAAGGAAGATAATGTTGTGAGAGAAGCCTTTCCCATTCCTTTTCCATACCTTGCTAGGAAGACTAAAAAGCAAGTGGAGCTAGACCCGAAGATGGTGGAGATCTTGAGGTAACTATTCCCCTTTTTGATGCTATTTACCAGGTTCCTAAGTATGCTTAGTTTCTAAAAGATTTATGCATGAATAAGGATAAGATACATGATTTAGAAACTATTCCTTTGGGTAGCTCTATTTCTGCTTTGATGGGTGCTATACCGGAGAAATGTGGTGATCCCAGCCCTTGTATGGTTACTTGTACTATAGGGAGTGTACAATTTGTTGACTGCATATGTGATTTGGGTGCATGTGTTAGTATTATGCCATTATCTGTATATGATGCTTTGAGGCTCCCACCCTTAAAAGGTCGGTAGCATATTTTGTTTTGGCATATAAGAGCATAATCTCAGTGGTTGGCATTGCAGAAGACGTGTTGGTGAGCATTAAGGGATTGACATTTCTTATTGACTTCTACATTCTAGAGATGCCCCCTAATGACTCAGGAAGACCTTCATCAATCTTGCTTGGAAGGCCATTTTTGAAGACTTTGCGGTTTAAATTGGATGCCTTCTTGGGTACCTATTTTTTTGAGATAGATGGAAGAGTAGTGAGCTTTAACCTAGATGAAGCTATAAAGCACCCACCGGAAGATCACTCCATCTTCCAGTGTGATATTATTAATGAGACTGTGGCTGAAATTCACCAAGTGGCAGTTGAAGAGATGAACATGGAGCAAGATGCAAGTGTGGGGAAGCCCCCTGAGCATACTAAAGACACCTTGCACCTCCAATGGTTCTGTGAGCACTGCATATTTCTAGAGGTGGGAGCAAGGCCTATCCGTCAACCTCAAAGGCAGTTGAACCCCACCATTTTGGAAGTTATGAAGAAGGAAGTGACCCGATTGCTTGAATCCGACATCATCTATCCAATCTCGGATAGTGAATGGGTTAGCCCAGTACAGGTGGTTTCGAAGAAGTCTAGTGTCACAACAGTGAAGAATGAGCATGGAAAACTCATGGCTACAAGAGTGCGGAATTCCTGGAGGGTGTGCATTGACTATAGGCGCTTGAACCAGGCCACTCGCAAGGATCACTACCCATTACCTTTCATCGATCAAATGCTTGATTGCCTATCAGGTAAATCACACTACTGTTTTCTAGATGGTTATACTAGTTATTTTTAAATCCATATTGCAACAGAGGATCAAGAGAAAACAACTTTTACATGCCCCTTTAGAACGTATACATATAAGAGGATGCCTTTTGGCTTATGTAATGCACCGGCTACGTTTCAAAGATGCATGATGAGTATCTTCTCAGATCTTCTTGAGCATTGTATGGAAGTTTTTATGGATGACTTTAGTGTTTATGGTGATTCATTTGACCTTTGTTTGGATAGTCTAGTTAGAGTATTAGAAAGATGTGTTAGTTCAAACTTTGTACTTAATTTTGAAAAATGTCATTTTATGGTAAAGCAAGGTATTGTTCTAGGCCATGTTGTTTCTAATACTGGTATATCTGTTGATCCTGCAAAGGTAGATGTTATTTCTGGTTTACCTTACCCCTCCTCCGTGAGGGAAGTCCGTTCTTTTCTTGGTCATGCAGGTTTCTACCGGCGTTTTATCAAGGACTTCAGTAAGGTTGCACTGCCTTTGTCCCGACTGCTGCAGAAGGACATAGAGTTTGACTTGTGAGAGGACTGCATGGAAGCATTTGACAAGCTGAAGATTGCCTTGACCCAAGCTCCTATTGTGAGAGGGCCTGACTGGAGTAGGCCATTCGAGATCATGTGTGACGCATCCAACTATGCAGTAGGAGCGGCGCTAGCTCAGTGCGAAGGTAAGGACCCTTATATTATTGCTTATGCTTCTAAGACTTTGGATGGTGCCCAGTCTAATTATAATACCACTGAAAAAGAGCTTTTAGCTATTGTTTTTGCTTTGGATAAATTCTGAACTTATTTACTTGGAACTAAGGTGGTAATATATTCAGACCGTGCGGCTCTGAAGTATTTGTTAGCTAAAAAAGACACAAAACCAAGGTTAATCCATTGGATATTATTGTTGCAAGAATTTGATTTAGAGATCAATGATAGGAATGGTTCCCAAAATTTAGTGGCGGACCACTTGAGTCGCCTAGAGCATATTAAGAGTGATTCCACTCCTATCAATAATGCATTTCCACTTGATAGCTTGCAAGCAATATCTGAGGTGGTTCCTTGGTATGCACCCATAGCTAATTATTTGGTTAGTCGTATCTTTCCTCCTAATTTTTCTAAGCATAAAAAGGATAAGCTTAAAAGCGAGTCCAAGTATTACATATGGGATGACCCATATATGTGGAGATGTGGTACTGACCAAATAATTAGAAGGTGTGTGCCACAATCTGAATTCCAGTCAATTTTAGAGGCCTAGCACTCTTCTAAGAGTGGTGGACACTTTGGTCCTCAAAGAACTGCTAGAAAAATTTTAGACTGCGGATTTTGGTGGCCCACACTTTTTAAGGATGCTACTATTTTCTGTGACTCTTGTCCCCAATGCCAAAGGTTTGGAAATATATCCAAGAGGGATGAGATGCCCCAACAACTTATGTTGTTTTGTGAAATTTTTTATGTTTGGGGTATTGACTTCATGGGTCCATTTCCAAACTCCAATGGTTTCTTATACATCTTGTTAGCTGTTGACTATGTTTCCAAATGGGTGGAAGCAATTCTTACCCATACTGATGATGCTAACATTGTTGTTTCTTTTGTTCGAAATAATATTATTTGTCGCTTTGGATCACCACGAGCAATCGTGGGTGATCAAGGCTCTCATTTTTGTAACAGGAGAAAGACAGGTCTACTGAAGAAACATGGGATCATTCACAAGGTGGCAACGACTTACCATCCCCAAAGCTTACTGGGTGGTGATGGAATGCAACTTAGGATTGGGGGGAGCCGGGATTGAAAGGAAGTTGCAACTACAGGAATTGGAGTGCCTTCGACTAGAAGCGTATGAGAACTCAAGGCTCTATAAAGAGAGGGTGAAGGCGATGCATGACAAGAACATCAAGAGAAGAGAGTTTAGAGCTGGGAATTTAGTCCTCTTCTATAACTCAAGGTTGAGACTCATGCTAGGCAAGTTGAAATCAAGGTGGGAAGGACCCTATAGGGTGAAAAAGGCTGAGCCATATGGGGTCTTCCACCTGAGTCACCCTTCAAGCCCCACCTTCTTCAAAATCAATGGCCACCAATTGAAGCTATAACATGGTGAGAAGATGAAGAACAACAAGGAGCTGGAGATCTTCCTCTTGGAGGATCCAGCAAAGAAAGAGGACTGAGCTTGTGGACTGTCCAACTTAAGAACGTTAAAGAAAAGTGCTAGGTGGGAGGTGATGAATCCATATTTTATGATATATTTTGGTTTGATTTGAGTGGATTCCATCACATAAACCCACATTTATTCACCTAAATAGCATGCTTTTGAGATTTCTTCCTAAATTGTGCTTGAAAATGAAAACATGCTTTTTTTGTGCTTAATTTAGTCAATTTTATTCACTTTAATCTCCTTTGGTGCCTTGATGTATTTGATAAGTGATTTTCAGGTTTTCAAGGCAAGTATGGGTTGAAGAAGTGAGGAAAAGAGCAGGCAAAAGGGAAGAATTCAAGAAATGAAGGATTTGGAAAGCTGCCAGCCCTGACCTCTCTGTACTAAATTGGTCATAACTTGAGCTACAAAGATCCAAATCAGGCGGTTCCAGCGGCATTGGAAAGCTAACGTCCACGGCTTCAAAATAATATGCAATTTGCTTTAGTGGAAATAAGTCTAAGTGTGCATATGCACAGGTACTTGTGCGTACGCACACATCTATGCATCCACACAGGTCCCTGCACGTGACCTCATTAATTGCAACTCGCTGGCAGCAATTTTTGGGCCCCCAAAACCCAATCCAACTCATTTTTTGAAGCTATTTAAGACCAAATTGAAGAAGGATGAAGGGGGGCAATTAGGTTTAGTTTTTATGATGTTTTCTCTTAGTTTCTAGAGAGAGAAGCTCCCCCCT
Source organism: Arachis ipaensis (assembly GCF_000816755.2). Classification (NCBI taxonomy): domain Eukaryota; kingdom Viridiplantae; phylum Streptophyta; class Magnoliopsida; order Fabales; family Fabaceae; genus Arachis; species Arachis ipaensis. The sequence continues at coordinate 48,029,060 of NC_029789.2, read as the reverse complement.
CTCTCTAGAATTAGGGTTCTTTAGTTTAATTTCTTGTAATTTCTACTTTTAGTTCTTGTTTCTATTTACTTTTCCTTGTCATTTATTGTTATTGCTTCTTGTTCTTCTTCATTTCTCTTGTTATTTCCTTTATTTTGTCAATTTATGTTTTATGACACTCTTGTTACATTTTACTTTCAATTAATACAAATTTATGTTTCCATGTCATTTATTGTTTTCTTTAGTTGTTATTCATTTTTGGCTTGAAATTGTTGACTTTGGTGTTCCTTGAGTCATTGATGTCCATTCTTGTTTGATACATTAGAGTAGTTAGTTGATTTGGTCTCCGTTGACTCTATGTGACCCCTTAGTGTTGACATAGGACTTAGGGATTGAAATTAACTATGCCTATTTGACTTATCTTCGATGTAAGGTTCACTAAGTAGGATTAACTCTTCATAATCATCATATGTTTGTGGTCAATGGATAGGATAGGTAGCCTTAGTCCTCAATTACTTGCCAAGAGGTTTCTTGCTTTTGAAGTTTTATTGCTTTGACTTTTACTTGCTTTCATTTACTTTCTTGCATGTTAAGTTACTTTCTTGTCATTTCTTTTCCTTGCATTTAATTTCTTTAACTTTTATTTCTTTGATGTTTAATTTCTTGCAAGTTTAATTCCTTGGTTGAGAAATTAGGTGTTTGGATGGAATTGAGTTGTGGATGTCCATTCCGCATTATGTGAGATTAGTTAATTGATTTGGTTTCCATTGACGCTAATCTTTCACTAAGTAATTAGTGAGTTGACTAGGACTTATAGATTGAGATCAATTACACCCTTTGACTAATTCTCAAGGAGGACTGACTGATTTGGATTGATTTCACACAATTGCGGTATTTGTGGTCCACAACTAGGATAGGAAACTTAGATTACCCACTTCTTGCCAAGAGTCCTTTTTGCTATTTGATTTCTAATTGAATTTCATTTACTTGATTTCCTTTTACTTCCTTGCATGATCATTTACTTTCTTGCTATTTACATTGCTTGATCTAATGCTTTCATTCCCAAATTCTCCATGCTCTCTCTCTCTTAGCCAATAATTGTACACTTAATTACAACTCCTAAGGAGAATGACCTAAGAGTCTAATACTTTCGGTTTATATTTGTTTTGTATTGTGATAACATTTGATTGATGGTCAATTTGTTGGGTTAGGACTATACTTACAACGCCAATTCTATTTTCGATAATCAAATTCCTAACTTACGTAAATTGCTCATCGTCAAATTTGGTGCCGTTGCCGGGGAGTTGCAATGGTGTTGTTGTTGGATATTATAAATATGTTAATATGTAAATAGCTTGCTTTTTGGTTGTTTTTGTCTATGGTTAGAATTGGGACCCTGGAGGACATTGGACATTCAAGCAATCGGTGGAGAAGTCAAGCACAAGCCACCATAGCAAGGGCTCTCCCCATTGTCTAACTTAAAGACATTAAATAAAAGTGTTTGGTAACATCGTTCTAACTCTTCTATTTTGTACATATTTTAGCTTATTGTTTGCTTATTTTGGTTAGCTTAGGATTAGTTTAATTTTGAGTTAGTTATGTTAATTTTGGCTTGGATCATAAATTTATGGGTTCCTGCATGTTTTGGTGTTGAGTTTTGATTGAACTAAGGCTTGGTACCTTAGAATTTTGAAGAAAAAATTTTTGCAAAACAGGGCATCTGTGCGTACGCACGTACTTGTGCGTGCGCATAAAATAGCTATTTTCTGCTTCCTGTGCGCACGCACATGCATGATTTTGCCCTCTGTTCGCAGCACCAGCACACCTTGTGCGCGTGCGTTCCCCTGCTTTCTGCGACCTGTGCGTGCACACCCACTCGTGCGTACGCACACATACCCTTTTTCGTGCTTCTTGTGTGGCTGCATAGACGTGTGCGTCCGCACGCCAACCTGCAACCACTCTGGTGGGAGCATTGGCACAGCTTGTGCGCGTGAACCCCTGCCTTTTACGCTTTTGTGCGCGCGCACGAACCTGTGTGCCCACGCACACATGATCCTTCCCAAAAAAAAACTTCTTCTGTGCGTGCGCACACCCTTGTGCGCACGCACACTTCTTACTCCCTCTTCTGCCAGGAGCGCTCGCATAGCGGGTGCGCTCGCACACCTTCCCCTTCCTCATAGTGTGCACATGCACACACCCCTGTGCATGCGCACGCCCATGTTTTCTCACACTTTACTTCTTTTCTTCTCTTCTCTCTACTTCTTCTCTTCTTCTCTCTTCCACCCCTCTCTTCTCTTTATCTTTCCCTCCTTTCTACTTGTTTTACTTTATTTTGTTTGCATTCTATTTTTATTTTGGTAATTATATTAGCTTTAGTTTAGTTGTTTGACAAATAAATAAATTTCAAGTGTTTGCTTGTCGTTTGATTGGGTTGCTTCTTGCTTGAATTTAGTTTCAAGTTTGATAAATATGTGCACTGAGCATTAAAAGCCTTGTTTAAATGCCTAGATGAATTGTTAGTTTGATTCATATGTTGTAGCTACCATATGCATTAAACTTTATCCTTGTTTGGCATCTTGAATTGTGCACTTTCACTTTGGTGAATTGAGTTGAAATTACTTGTTCATCTTGATTTTCATATCATATGGATCACATGTCCGGTACTTGTTTCTTTTTTTAATGCTTTGCATTCGTTTGAGTGACTTAACTTGATTGCTATCAAGTGTATCACTTTTTGTAACAAGTACCTGATGACATGTCACCATGTCATATTTTTCTATGCTTTTTCATACAAGAAATTGATAATTAGTGCTTAAATATTGCATTCTTTTGTGCTTAAGTGGTATATTTCCTTAATCTTTTGATTTTATAAATTTTGTAGGAAATAAGAAGAAAAAGAAGCAAAAGAGAACAAAATAAGCTAAAAAAAAGAAAAGAAGAATTTTGGGCACGCTTTAAAGATTGAGCACGCTTTGGAGTTTTAGGCCACGCTTTTAAAAGCGTGACCCATGACCATGAAGCCATGGCATGCATTAATGCCTTATGCATTCATTATCATGAGCATGCATGCACTTAATTATCAATGCCTTATGCATGCATTTAATTAATGATGCCATCATGAACCATGCAATATCAATGCAATGGCATTATTAATGAATGAAATGCAATTGGCAAATCATGAATGCTTCGGCCATGCATGCATAAAGCATTTAATCATTAGTGCTAATTAGAAATGAATGCATGATTTAAATTAATGCCAAGTCATTAATAGCATTATACATGCATGCATGAATTGATAAAAGAGAGCTTCACGGTAAAGCATGCATGCATTAAGCAAAGCATTATTCAAAGCATGCATTTAAATGCTAATGAACGAAAGAAAAAAAGGCATGGAGGAGCTTAACGTTTACGCCAACGTTTGCCTCAAACGTGAGGTCAAACGTTGGCTAAGGAACACCCTGGGAAGAGCTCACGTTTGCGCCAACGTTTGCCTTAAACGTGAGGTCAAACGTTGGCTTAATAATACCCTGGAGGAGAAGTAACGTTTGCGCCAACGTTTGCCTCAAACATGAGGTCAAACGTTGGCTGAAGATCACCTCGGAGAAGCTTCAACATTTGCACTCACGTTTGACCTCAAACGTGAGGTCAACCGCCAATGACAGCAGATTGCTGGTTTTTGCTAACTTCCTTGCGAAGATGTTTGAGTCCACGTTTGCCCCCAAACGTTGACTCAAACGTGAAGCACCAACAAATCCAATTTGCACGCAGATTTTTCCTCAAGACCAAGAGTGATCAATTAGGGCTATCTTCAACCCAAATCCAAAGCAAGCAAAGCCCATTATCATCATTCAAAGGCACAAGAGATAGTTAAAATAGGAATTTCATTTAATTGTAATTTATTTTTAATTTCACTTTCATTTTTGTAAAAAGCCTATATAAGGCATCATTTTTATTTTTTTAAGGAGGTTGGCTCTAATAGAGAGCATAGGAGGCTGGCTCCACTAGGGAGCATTAGGATTTGAGAGCTCTCTCTTAGTTTTCATTTTTGTTTTGAACCTTGGGTTGAGAATTGAAGAAATTCTGTTTCAATTTCACCTTGACAATTCTCTCTGTTTGCTTGTCTGCATAATTTTAGTGAATTGTGATTTGAATCAAAGCTCTCTTTACTGCTCTCATCTCTATTTCTTCTTCAATTTGTTTGCTATAGGATCAATGAAGGGATTGATATCTATACTTGTTTTCTAGTCTCATTGAGCTCCTGAGATCTTCAACCTCTCATTTAGATTTTACAATTGAGCCAAGCTGCTTTCTATTTTGATTTTTCAAGTGATTTTCCAAATTTGTTTGAATCTGTTGCATCTTTTACTTCTCTGTTGATTGCTATTTACACTTCCTTGTTTGATTTCTTGAATCCCAGCTCCCAGAATCCTTTTATTCTTCCTGAAATTTAGATTTCCAGTTGCTTGAATTATTGCTTCCTTTAATTTCCAGCACCCAGCCCCCTTTACATTCACTGCAATTTACATTTCTTGTCATTTAAGATTCTGTCAATTTACATTCCTTGTTCTTTAAGTTTCAGTCACTTTACTTTCTGCACTTAAATTTTCCGTGCTATTTACTTTCTGTTGGCTACATTTCATCCAATTTCACTTCAATGTTAGCTTGACTAAACTAATCACCCACTAAAGTTGCTTGATCCATCAATCCTCGTGGGATCGACCTCACTCTAAGTGAGTTTTACTACTTGATGCGACCCGATATACTTGCCGGTGAGTTTGGGTGTTGGAATTTCGTTTCCAACCCGTCAGTACCTATACCATGTGACTTTTTCCTTGTGTTTCGTGATGAATAAGTAGGTTCCTTTTCATTAATGGATTGGGTGTTGTTTATTATGCTATTTTATATCACTCTTGAGCTTTCACTTGCACAATTTCAACATCCAATATTTTTAATTCAATTCACTCTTGTTGCAATTGCCTAAGTTTTCTTGTGTTTGATTGATGCTCATTTATTGCTTGCTTCATAGGCCATTTAGTTGAGGAACTCATGCTTACTTTTTCATTGTGTGGATGCCACGTTAGCCGACTGTTGTGTGTATTCCATACCACTATGCAAACTTCCTCAATTAGATGCTTATTTACTCTTCCCTTTTACCTTTTTGTACTACTTGCCCTATGAGTCCTAACTATACCTTGCTCTTCTTTTTGAGGATGAGACATAAAGGCAAGGAGACGGGAGGGGAGGAGGACAATGAGGAGGGAGATGTCGAGCATACATGGATTTGGCAATCTCCACACGACCCAAGCCCCGCATCCGCCAACCGAAGGTGGAGCTCTTGAGAGACATTCTCCCCGGATTTTGTTTGTGCACGGAGGACCGTGTAACGCTTAAGTGTGGGGGAGGATTCGCTATTTTGGGGTGTAAACTTTCTTTTCCCAAACACCTTGCACTTTATTTTTACTTCTTTTAGTAGGTTTCTTGTATATATTTGGAGTATTTTTTACTGTTGCATTACATTTTCCTTTGGTATATATATCATAGTTTATATCTAGCTATTGCATGTTGCATTTTGTCATCTTTTCCTTAGTATATATTTTATAGATAGAAGTTGTGATTGTATGACGTGAATAGTATAGCACCTAGTTCAATTTTGTCCTAATTGTTCATGTTAATTTTTCCTTGTTGAAAATTTGGAATAGAACTAGGAAAGATTTTGAAATTGCATCCATCACAAAATACATACATACATACATACATACATACATACATACATACATACATACATACATACATACATACATACATACATACATACATACATACATATAGTAAATAAGTTTTGGTAAAACAACAAAGAATTTTCAAGAAACCCCTTTTTAGGCCATTCCATTGACTAGATTTGTAATTTGTTTTTGAACTTGCTTGAAGTATCTTTTTATGGAACATAGAAAAGAGCTTGAACAAATACCAAGTGAGATTTGAGCTTTAATTGTGTGGTTGCACATTTTCAGCCACAAATTTTTGTTCTTGTGTGATAAACTCCTTTTATGATTGTGATCTTAGATTTGCTTTAGTCTATATGTCCTATATTTGTTGTTTTGGATTGCATTTAGTATATATTTTGGGTGTTCATTGAAAATATGGCAAAATGGGTAACTACTCATGCATCTATTTGTTAAAATATATGCATATCTTTTTGTTGATAATAAAAAAAAGAAAAAAGAAAAAGAAAAGAAAGATAAATGATAATAAGAATGTAAATAAGAGATGCATATATAGTTGAATTGGTAAGAGTATGCATGAGTGAATGTGAGAAAGAGAATAAATGGGTAGTTAGGTTATTTTGTTATGTATATGGGATGATATAGGATTAGGTGGAATACTTAAGATCCAATCTATTAGCCCACTAAACCATATTAATCCTACCCTTACCTAAGCCCCATTACAACCCACAAAAGTCCTCATGATATTTGTATTCATTCATTAAGTATTAGTTGATTGTTACATCACTTGAAAATCTTTGAGAAACATGATTAAAGGAGGATTGAGTGATTAAACCCTACACACTGAGCAATTAGAGTGTAAACACATCCGGTGAGGATTTCAATTGCTCAATTCTATGTTTCCATTGCTTATTTTGTATCTTTTTGCAAGTTGTTGAACTTAATTTTGAAATTTTCAAATCAATCTTTGGACATTGATCATATTGCTATATTTTTCTTGTCTTGGCCCTAAGTTCCTACTTTGGATTGATTGAGACTCTTTTGTTTGTTTTTGCCAAACTCAATAGGAATCATAGTGTAGATATATATAGATAGCATTTAGTATAGTTACATGCATGTAGGTAGTTGCATTAATAATTACCCCTTCATTCATCTCCTTTGGTTGGTTTAGCATGAGGACATGCTTGGTTTAAGTGTGGAGAAATTAATGAATCCATATTTTATGATATATTTTGGTTTGATTTGAGTGAATTCCATCACGTAAACCCACATTTATTCACCTAAATAGCATGTGATGAGATATTTTGATGAGAAACGAATCTCTCCCAAAACACCCAAAACTAGCCGGCAAGTGTACTGGGTCGTATCAAGTAATAAAAACTCACGGGAGTGAGGTCGATCCCACAGGGATTGAAGGATTGAGCAATTTTAGCTTAGTGGTTGATTTAGTCAAGCGAATCAAGTGTTGGTTGGGTTGGTTGGGTGAAAAGAGATGAAGAACAATGAACCGGAAATGGAATTCAATTAACAGTAAAGAAACAGAGAGATCCCAGATTGAGATTGAAACAGAATTTCTTCAATTCTCAAATCCAAGATCCAAGACAAATGTAAAATGAAATTGAAAGCAATGAAAGCAAGAAATTAAAATTCACTCAAGTTCAAAAGCTCTCCGAAAACTATATTGAAAATTCTAAAAGGAAAGCTCTAAAGGAAAACTCTCCAGAAAAAACTCCTTAAACAAATTGAATTCTATCCTATTTATACACTTTCCAAAATGATCTTCAAGCCTTGAGTTGGGCCTTTGTTCTTGGTGGAATTGGGTTGAAAGAGGCCTTGGTTGATTGCTCTTGAAGATTGAAGAAGAACCGAAATGAACCAATTGAACCGGAAATGGAGTTAGCCAACATGCTTTTGAGATTTCTTCCTAAATTGTGCTTGAAAGTGAAAACATGCTCTTTTGTGCTTAATTTAGTCAATTTTATTCACCTTAATCCCATTTGGTGCCTTGATGTATTTGTTAAGTGATTTTCAGATTTCCAAGGCAAGTATGGGTTGAAGAAGTGAGGAAAAGAGCATGCAAAAGGGAAGAATTCAAGAAATGAAGGATTTGGAAAGCTGCCAGTCCTGACCTCTCTGTACTAAATTGGTCATAACTTGAGCTACAGAGGTCCAAATGAGGCGATTCCAGCGGCATTAGAAAGTTAACGTCCGGGGCTTCAAAATGATATGTAATTTGCTTTAGTGGACATAAGTCTAAGTGTGCGTATGCACAGGTACTTGTGCGTATGCACAAGTCAGGATTCAGCATGTGTGCGGATACACACATCTGTGCGTCCGCACAGGTCCTTGCACGTGACCTCATTAATTGCAACTCGCTGGCAGCGATTTTTGGGCCCCCAAAACCCAATCCAACTCATTTTTTGAAGCTATTTAAGGCCAAATTGAAGAAGGATGAAGGGGGACAATTATGTTTAGTTTTTATGATGTTTTTTCTTAGTTTCTAGAGAGAGAATCTCCCCCCTCTCTCCAGAATTAGGGTTCTTTAGTTTAATTTCTTGTAATTTCTACTTTTAATTCTTGTTTCTATTTACTTTTCCTTGTCATTTATTGTTATTGCTTCTTGTTCTTCTTCATTTCTCTTGTTATTTCCTTTATTTTGTCAATTTATGTTTTATGACACTCTTGTTATATTTTACTTTCAATTAATGCAAATTTATGTTTCCGTGTCATTTATTGCTTTCTTTAGTTGTTATTGGTATTTTCTTGTTTTGGTAGCTTTAAATTTCATTTTAATACATTTTAATATTATTTTAATCTCATGCACACCATATGTTTGATAAAATGCTTGGCTTAGTTTTTACTTAGTTTTTCTTCACTCTTGGCTTGAAATTGTTGACTTTGGTGTTCCTTGAGTCATTGATGTCCATTCTTGTTTGATACATTAGAGTAGTTGGTTGATTTGGTCTCCCTTGACTCTATGTGACCCCTTAGTGTTGACATAGGACTTAGGGATTGAAATTAACTATGCCTATTTGACTTATCTTCGATGTAAGGTTGACTAAGTAGGATTAACTCCTCATAATCATCATATGTTTGTGGTAAATGGCTAGGATAGGTAGCCTTAGTCCTCAATTACTTGCCAAGAGGTTTCTTGCTTTTGAAGTTTTATTGCTTTGACTTTTACTTGCTTTTATTTACTTTCTTGCATGTTAAGTTACTTTCTTGTCATTTCTTTTCCTTGCATTTAATTGCTTTAACTTTTATTGCTTTGATATTTAATTTCTTGCATGTTTAATTTCTTGGTTGAGAAATTGGGTGTTTGGGTGAAATTGAGTTGTGGATGTCCATTCTGCATTGTGTGAGATTAGTTAATTGATTTGGTTTCCATTGACACTAGTCTTTCACTAAGTAATTAGTGAGTTGACTAGGACTTATGGATTGAGATCAATTACACCCTTTGACTAATTCTCAAGGAGGATTGATTGATTTGGATTGATTTCACACAATTGCCATGTTTGTGGCTTATAACTAGGATAGGAAACTTAGATTACCCACTTCTTGCCAAGAGCCCTTTTTACTATTTGATTTCTAATTGCATTGCTTTTACTTTCTTTCCTTTTACTTCCTTGCATGATCATTTACTTTCTTGCTATTTACATTGCTTGCTCTATTGCTTTCATTCCCAAATTCCCCATGCTCTCTCTCATAGCCAATAATTGTACACTTAATTGTAACTCCTCGGGAGAACGACCCGGGAGTCTAATACTCTCAGTTTATATTTGTTTTGTATTGTGATAACATTTGATTGATGGTCAATTTTGTTGGGTTAGGACTATACTTACAACGCCAATTCTATTTTTGATAATCAAATTCCTAACTTACGTAAATTGCTCATCTTCAGGAGGCAACCCACCATGGTATGATCTTCCCTTTTTATTAGTTCTATTTTATTTATATCAGTGTTAATTTTTAGTTCTGTATGTTTACTTTGACTTTGCTTTATAATAATAATAATTAAAAAAGAAAAGTGCCTCTGATGTGTAAGCGTCGATGACGCGCACGCGTCATATGGAGGTTCGAGTTTTATAAAAATGAACAGAGAGTTACGCTAGAGACGTGCGGGAAGGGTGCCTGCTGCACAAGCCACCCCACGCGTATGCGTGACCCACGTGTGTGCGTCACCTGTAATTTTGACAATCCACGCGTAAGCGTTAGCGACGCGCACGCGTGGTATACAAATCGGTGTAAAATAGTGATTTGAACAGAGAGTTGTGTAGGCATGAGGCTGGAGCCGTGCATCTGGCACAACCATTGGTAACGCGTACGTGTGACCGACGCTTAAGCGTCACCTGCATTTCTGCTCACCCACGTATACGCGTGAGCGACGCGTGCGCGTCATAAGCGCCGCCTCACCTAACTCAGCGCGCCGCCCCGTTCCCTTTTCTCTCACCCATTTTTTCTTTCTCTAATCCTAATTCTTCTTCTTTCTTCTTTATTCTTTCTACTTTTTCCTCCTTTCCTCCTCCCTTCCCTCACCACCACCGGAGGAGCACCACCGGAAATCACCAACTACGGCAGCTACAATTTTCTTTTCTTTTCTTCTTCCCTTCTTACTCCTCTTCTCCCATTCTTACTCCCATTTACCTCTTTATTTTCATCTTCTTTTTAAGGTTTCTTTTCCTCCTCTTTTCTACCTTTTCACTCTTCTTTTATTTATTGCATTTGACTATTTTATTTATTTTTAATTCTATATTAGCTTTATTATTTATAATTCCTTTTTTATTCTTTTAGCTTGCATTTTTTATGTTGGTGTTGGAATTTTGTTTAGGTGATTATGTTACTATATCTTAGCTTGTATGTGTTATGAGGTGTGCTTTGACAATTGACATTTTATTTTGGGTATCCTATACACTTGGATTGATTACCTTATTTTATATTTTTAATTTGCACACCAAGTATTTGTGAAAAAGCTCTCATGGTATTTTGATTTCTTTTCTATTTTATTCTTACACTTTAATGCCTCTTTTTCACAATCCTTGCAATCCATGTGTATTGAGTATATTATTCATTAATTGTCATCATAAAAGTGCTCGTTATTCTATTGCATGTGACTATTCATGTTGCTATTGATGCCTGAGCTATTCTTCTCATGCTTGTTACTTGCATGCTTTTAACCCTCTTGCATCTAGTTGTTATGATATGCCTTCATGATTTTTATTGATGTCTTCCTTGCATGTTGTAGCTACCATGTATTTAAGATATTTTCATTTCCTTTGGCATTCATTATTACTTGGACTTTCTTCCTTCTGGGTTTTAGCTATCTATATTTGACATTCATTCTCTTTCTTCCTTCTTTAGGATGGCCACTAAGAGAGGAAAAGAGAAGGCTTCTGACAAGACACCGGCAAGGAAAAGCACTAAAAGAGCACCGGCTAAGGCGCAAGCATCCACAAGCATCAAGCCACCTACTAAGCAAGTAAAGAGGAACATCCGAGTTAATAAAGCGGAGAAGGCATTTCCTACACGGGACCCCCCACGATTCACTAATCGTTACTGTGAGCAGATGTTCCCCGTCTTAGCAGAGAGAAACTATCATAATGAGCACCTCCTCATCCTTCCAACGTATTTTGTTGACTTTGTGGTGCCCCGCATCGAAAGGAGACAGTGGAGATTCTTAAGGAGGCAGCCGCGAGAGGCCAATCTATCTTTGGTAGTTGAATTCTACGCCAACTATCACTCGCTGACCCTACAATCTGTCTATGTTCGCCAAAAGCAAGTCCCTGTCTCAGAAGGTGCCATTCAGAGAGTACTGGATCTCTTACCTAGCCCAGAGGGGTTGGATGCCTATCAAGAGGCCTAGCTTAACCGTCAGATATACCAGTTTGATTGGGATAGCATCCTTGGAGTCATCGCCCAACCTGACATCCACTGGATCTATGGACAACATCGGATTCGACCCAAGGGCATCTCTGCCCAAGCACTCACATTGGAGGCTTGCCTGTGGGCACAGATCTTATCCCACTACATCTTTTTGAGCACTCATGAGTCCACTTTCACTACTGACATGGCCGTTCTCATCTGGTGCATTCTCACAGAGCAACTTCTCAACTTGCCACGTCTTATCCGACAGGCTATGGGACGAGTACAGATCGCGGGTAAGCTATCTTTTCCCGCATTGGTTACAGACTTGGTATCTGCAGTGGGAGTCTCCTATCGGGCTGGGGATACGAAGGCCATGATCCCTAGGGATGATCAGTTTGTCCCAAACGGGAAGTATATCAGACCTCCAGCACCTTCTGTGAGCCGGAATGAAGATTCATCCTTCGACACCCCTTCTTCTTCTGCCCCACTATCGTCCACAACTCAAGCACCACCACCATCCAGTAATCAATTACTACTTCAGATCCTTGAGAGGCTAGACCGGCAAGGCCGGCGGATTGGGCAAATAGAGCGCCGCAACAAGCGCCGATACACTTACTTGAAGGAGCTCATTATTAGTACTCACCCACCTCCGGAAGAGACCGATACCCCGGACTCCACTTCATATGCCAGCATGGAGCACCATGACGAGCCGGACAGTGGAAGTGATGTTCCCGACCCCACTTTGCTCATCACTGATGGCACAGAGGACCGTGCCAAGCCTTAAGTATTGGGAGGTTGGTAACTGACTTCCAAAGGTAACATCTCTCTCTCATCACCAATATTTTATTTTTCTTTTGTTAGATAGGGTAGATTGCATGGTAGTAGTTGCTTGCATATATGTACTACTTGGTTGAAGTGATAAATCATTTTTCAAGACACTATTTTATAGAATTTCACTAATTTGAATTAAAATTTCTTGTTAAACTTTTTTGAAGATTTTAATTTGGAACATGGTTTTAGAGCTAAGAACACATAACCCGTGAGATTTTGAGCCTAATTATATGGTTATATTATTTATCCATGATTTTGATTCTTGTGTGTTTTCTTCTCTATGATTGTAATCTTTGGTTTGTTCCATTCTATATGTCCATTATTTAGTGTATATTCATGTATTTATGTGATTGAGGCCATCATTTGATTATATCTCACTTATCCCAAATAGCCTACTATTTCATTTGCCTTTGTTTGCCACTTTGAGCCTTTTTAACCCCTTTTTGTTCTTTATATTACCACATCACTAGCCTTAAGCAAAAAAAAAAACAATTAATTGTCCTATTTGAATCTTTGGTTAGCTTAAGATAGTGAGTGTGTGTCAACTAAGTGTAGGAAAATGTGAGAACTTTCTGTGTTTTATTTTTATTGACAAATATTGAGAATTTGGGTGCTTACTCATGTGAAATTATAAAAACCATATGCATTGATGTACTATGCTTTCAAATATATAGAAAAAAAGAAAAAAAAAGAGAAGAAATAAATGAATAGGGGATAAAACCACCCCAATGTTAAGTTCAATAAAAAGATCAATGCATATGTGATGGAGTTAGAATTGATACATGAGTGTGTGAAAATATACAAAAGTGAGATTTTGGGTGGCTAAGCTTGATTTTAGAATTGTATAGAGAGTGTGGATGCGTTAGGTGAGAACTCAAGTTAGTCAAAGATTCAAATGATAGCTCACTTGGTCATGCATATATCCTCACCCTTACCTTAGCCCCATTACAACCTTGAAAAGTCCTCATGATATTTGTATTTGTACACTAAATATTTGTTGATTGGTTAGATGAAGACCAAAGTTTTAGAAAGTATTATTAGAGGAGATGCGAGTGGTTCAACCCAAAACACTTGAGCGATTAAAGTGTATACACTTCCAGTGAGGGTTCGATGCTCTATTCTGTGTTCCCGGCTTTCATGAGCTTTCTTCTTACAAGTTTCCTTGTACTTTATTTTGTGATTTAAATTAGTGGAATCCAGTTTATGTTTGTCATGGAGAATTTGTTTACTTTTAACCAAGTAGGTAAAAGCATCTTAACATATAGTTGCATTCATATAGATAGGTTGAATTGCATGAGTCTCATTTTTTCCCTTCACCCCTTTGGTCTCCTTGAGCTTAGCATGAGGACATGCTAATGTTTAAGTGTGGGGAGATTTGATGCACCACTATTTTATGATATATTTAGACTGAATTGAGTGGGTTTGTGTCAACTAATCTCACACTTATTCATGTAAATTGCATATTTTTCATTTCCTTTCTAATTTTATGTTATGATTGAAAACTTGCTTCCTAGGCCTTAAAATTGTAAATTTTTAATTCTCCTTTATACTATTTGATGACGTGATGTGTTTGTTGAGTGTTTTCAGGTTTATAGGGTATGAATGGCTTATAGGATGAAGAGGAAGCATGTTAAAGTGGAAGGAACACAAGAAACTAAGAAGCTGAGTAGCGAGGATCGGCGCGCACGCATGGCTGATGCATGTGCGTGAATTGGCGCATCTAACAGCGACGCGTACGCATGACAAGCGCAAAAATCCAGTGATGCGTATGCATGGCCGACGCGTACGCGTGACAGAGTGTCACGTGCTGCATTTATCAGAACTCGCTGGGGGCGATTTCTGGGCTGATTTGGACCCAGTTTTCAGCCCAAAAATACAGACTAGAGGCAGGGGGCAAGCGGAGACTGAGGATACTTTCACTTTTACTTAGTTTGAGTTTTTATTAGTTTTTGAATTCTAGAGGGAGAAAAACACTGCTTCTCCTAGGGTTCTTAGCATTCTTAGTTTTGCTTTGGATTGGATTTGAGAGAGCTGCTACTATCTTCTATTGAAGTCGTCATCTCTTTAGTTTGCTTTTCTAATAACTCAACTACTCTTTTCTATTTAGTTGCCCTGTGCTCAAATTTGGATATTATTATTTTTGAACTCTATTAATGCAATGAATTATTTTTATATTTAATTCTATTACTTGTTTAATTTCCTTTAATTAATTATCATTGCCAAATTTAATTTTATTAATTTATTTTAATTACCATGTCTCCTATCTACTCCTTTTCCATGTCTGTAAAAATGGCATTCATGTTAATGGAGTAGACTCCCAACTTGGCTTAGGAGTTGATTAATTAGAAACTCTTGAGTTGTAATACTCAAGTGTAATATGTAATTGAGAATTGCTGGTTAACTCAATTTTCACTGACTCTAGTCCTTCTCTAAGAAGTGACTAGGACTTGTGAATCAGAGTTAGTGCTACCCACTTAACCTTCCTTTGTAACTGCAAGAGGATAACTGAATGGAAGCAATAAACCTTCACTATTGCACTTGGGAAAAGACAACAGGGATAGAAATTCTAATTATCTCTCCTAACCAAGATCTCTTATTTCAAATACATAACATCTCTTGCTATTGTTCGCTGCTTTAATTTCTTGCTATTTATTTTTCCGTTATCCACCTCAAAAATTACTCAGAAAATCCTAACTAATAAATTGCACCTTGTGTCAACTCTTTGGGAAACGACCTAGGAATTCTACTCACAGTTATTTAATTTTAATTGTGACACAAATTAAATTGATAGTGGGAATTTCTCGGTTAAGACTGTACTGACAACACTATTTTTATTAGAAATTCTTAACCGGCATTTTTTCACCCATCACCGAGGTTATTAATTAATAACTCTAATTTAAAATTGTCAAACGAATGATTTAAAATTAAAGCATTGAGTCCTTTCAAAGAAAATTTCCTTTTGAGGTGATATTTAAAAGTCTTTTGAAAGTTTTGGAAAATGTCACTTAAAGTGGCTAAGTTTTGAAAAAGAATTAGATTATGAGCTTGAAATGATTTGAGAAATTGAGGATTTTAAAAGTGAAGACTGAAATGGACTGGTTTTGGTTTTAAAATAAGGAGATTTGAGGAAAAAGTGACTTATGACTTGAATGATGATTGACTTGATATGAATTGTTAATGAAGTGCAAAAATGATGATGAATAAATGAATATGTGGCTTTTGCACTTCTTTTATCTGAGATACGAGTTTTCCTGGGTAAAGTATCATGGCTTGCCACCACGTGTTCCAGGTTGAGACTCAATACTCTGTTGACCCTACGACGTAAGGGTGACCGGGCACTTATAAATTCCCGGGAATGGTATCCCCATTGAGTGATTTGATATATATATGAGAAAAAACTATGCATAGACTCATGGGGATGCGCATCAGGAGATAGTCGAAGGGTTTAGCAAACCGGACTTGTCGGATTGGCTTGATAGCCGATAGATGAGACTCATCAGCCATAGGACAGGCTTTCATCGTATGCATCTATGTGACATTGTTTGGGTGTGCATATTGTACTTGGTTTGCCTAAGTGAATAACTATGTTTAATTGCTAATTGCTCTACTTGATGTAACTGCTTGATTGTGCTTGAACATTTCTATTTGTGTTTCTGACTGAAAATTGGTCGGTTTGTGGTGGATTGATTGTTGATTGAGTTGTTTGAGCTTATGGCCATGATTGATTACTTGATAGGCCGAAGGCCGTGAATGGTTTGTGTTTTTGATTTAGAAAAGTATGAAAAACTAAACTAGTTCAACATAGACTTAATGAACCTATGCTTGGAACAGTTTGGTCATTCATGCTATCTAGGAATAACTTTTAAAAAGGCTTTTGGATTTATGAGAAATTAATAGCTTTCCCTTTTAGAAAGGATTTCAGATTTTGAATATTAAATCTTTGGTTTTGAAAAGAAGCATAAGGCAGTTATTAATCACTGTAATTTAAAAACGGTTTTATTTCCATATATTATTATAGCAATTCTATAACCCTATAGTGAGAACCCTTTCGAGGACGATGTTCTCACTCTCCTACAGGTTTTTTTCCCTTTTTCGGATATGCACGACGAAGCTTCAGAAGAGTTATATTTGTTTTCTATTTATTCGACATTAATTTGTATTACCTCAGTTTTTTTTTTATTTTTCCCTCGCCTTTATTTCTAGCAATTTTTGCAAGAGGGATAGGAGTTTTGATATGTAAGGTTTGTATATTGGTATGATGTATATATATATATATATATATATATATATATATATATATAATATTTGTAAGTATTGTAATCTGTATTGTAACGTATGGATGTATGTTTTGAATATTCGGTTTCAATTTTAAACAGGCTCATATTTTAGTATTAAATATCTTAAGAGTCGTCGTAATACCCGAGCTATTAGAGTGGCGCTGCCGGAAGCGTGAAATTTTGATAGTTAGGGTGTTACACGGCTTCTCTGTTTGAGCTACTGACCGTCGTCTGGCCGCCTTCGTGCTACTTGCCATTGTCTCGTCGTCGTCCTACTCTCTGTCACGCTCCATCACTGTCGAAGGTTAGTGGCACTGCTTAGAAGTCAGAACAATACATTTTTCCTTTTATGCTCCGTTCTGAATTTCTGATTTATGAATGTGAAATCATTGATAAGATTACATGGATTGTGTGTTGTTATTGAAATTATTGATAAAAAATGGCTTTGCTATGCTACTGCTACTGTTTTTAAATTTTTGTTGCTGATTTATTTGATTTGCGCCTCTGTTGTGCTGTTGGTATTTTTTATTGTGTTGATGAGAGCTCCTGTTTTTCACCGTGGTGTTGATTTATTGATTTCAGTTATAGATGATTATATGTTGAATGATTATTTGATTTTTGGCTCTGTTGTGCTGTTTCTATTTTCAACTTTGTTGATGATTTATGGATTTAAGTTATTGATGATAGTATTAATCGAAAACAATTGATGATAATAATCCATCTGTGAATAATAATTTGCATGTCAATCCTCCTATTCTGAATGATGCTGCTAATCCTAATCTTCCTAGTTCTAATGATAGTCATTCACAAGTTTCTTTTAATTTACAGAAAAAAATAGATCTAGCTTAGAAATACGATGTTTTACAAGTAATGAATGGAAAAATAGATCTAGCTTTGGTTAATGACATTTTATGTAGCGTTTTAAATTTGAAAGATATTTTAAGATTTATATTAGACTATAATTATATTTTATGATGTTAATTTATGCCCAGTAAGCTTTATGCTCCAGTTCGACTGGCAAGTGACAGGCTTTGCCATAGACCAACTGATAAGGGGACATGCCAATAGGAGTCTTGTACGCTGTACGGTATGCCCAGAGAGCATCATCAAGCTTCCTAGACCAGTCCTTTCTTGAAATACTGACGGTCTTCTCTAAAATTCTCTTAAGTTCCCTGTTGAAAACTTCAACCTGTCCACTTGTCTGAGGGTGATAGGGGGTTACCACTTTATGACGGACTCCATATCTATGCAGAAGAGAGTCCAACTGTCTGTTACAGAAGTGACTTCCTCCATCACTAATGAGTGTCCTTGGGACACCAAACCGGCTGAAGATATATCTCTGAAGAAAGCTCATTACCACCTTGGCATCATTGGTGGGCAAAGCCACAACTTCTACCCACTTGGACACATAGTCGACTGCCACTAGAATATAGTTGTTTGAATGTGAGGGTGGGAAAGGTTCCATGAAATCAATACCCTACACATCAAACAACTCAACCTCAAGAATCCCCTGCTGTGGCATTTCATGGTTGGCAGGGAGATTCGTGGCTTTTTCACATCTGTCACAGTGCTTTACAAATGCTCTTGAGTCTCTGAAGAGAGTCGGCCAGTAAAACCCGCTCTGAAGGACCTTTGTAGCTGTCCTTTCACCACCAAAGTGGCCCCCATACTCAGAACCATGACAGTGCCAAAGAATCTGCTGTTTTTCTTCATCTGGGACACACCTCCGGATAATTCTATCTGAACACCTTTTAAAAAGGTATGGTTCCTCCCAAATGTACTACTTTGCATCAGTCAATAGCTTCTTCACTTGTTGCCTACTGTACTCACTTGGGATAAAATTCATGGCCTTATAATTTGCAATGTCTGTAAACCATGGAGCCTGCTGAATGAGGAACAATTGCTCATCCGGAAATGTCTCAATTACAGCTGTGGGTGGTTGCACTCCTGCTTCAGGTTCAATTATGGAGAGATGGTCAGCTACTTGATTTTCTGACCCTTTCCTATCTTTTATCTCAATATCAAACTCCTGAAGGAGCAACACCCATCTGATTAATCTTGGTTTAGAATCCTGCTTAGTTAGAAGGTACTTCAAAGTAGCATGGTCAGTATAAACAATAACCTTAGAACCAAGTAAATAATACCTAAACTTATCAACAACATACACAACAGCTAATAATTCCTTTTTTGTAGTTGTGTAATTCTTTTGAGCATCATTTAACACACGACTGGCATAATAAATGACATGTACAAGCTTACCATGCCTCTGTCCTAAAACAGCTCCTATAGCAAAATCACTAGCATCATACATTAATTCAAATGGTAAATCCCAGTCAGGGGGAGCTATAATGGGAGTAGAGGTAAGGTTTGCTTTCAGAGTTTTAAAAGCATGCAGACAATCAGAATCAAAGACAAAAGAAACATCAACAACCAACATGTTGCTCAATGGTTTAGCAATTTTAGAAAAATCCTTTATAAATCTTCTATAAAATCCTGCATGACCCAAGAAACTCCTGATTGCCTTAACATGGGTTGGTGGTGGTAATTTTTCAATTACCTCCCCTTTTGCTCTGTCAACCTCAATCCCCTTACTTGAAATCCGGTGTCCAAGAACAATGCCTTCTGTAACCATAAAATGACATTTTTCCCAATTTAAAACAAGGTTCGATTCTTGACACCGTTTCAAGACAAGAGATAAATGTTTAAGACAGGATTCAAAAGAATTACCAAAAACAGAAAAGTCATCCATAAATATCTCAATAAAATTTTCAACCATATCAGAAAAAATTGAAAGCATACACCTCTGAAAAGTTGCTGGAGCATTGCAAAGTCCAAATGGAATTCTCCTGTAGGAAAATACTCCAAAGGGGCATGTGAATGCTGTCTTCTCTTGATCTTGGGGGTCCACTGCAATTTGATTATATCCAGAATATCCATCTAGAACACAATAAAAAGCATGACCAGCTAACCTCTCAAGCATCTGATCAATGAAAGGCAGGGGAAAATGATCCTTCCTTGTAGTAGTGTTGAGCCTCCTGTAGTCTATGCACATTCTCCATCCTGTGACTGTTCTTGTAGGAATAAGCTCATTCTTTTCATTCTTGATCACTGTCATCCCTCCTTTCTTGGGAACTACCTGCACAGGACTTACCCAAGGACTGTCAGAAATAGGATAAATAATACCTGCTTCCGATAATTTCATTACCTCTTTTTGGACCACCTCTTTCATAGTTGGATTGAGTCTCCTTTGTGGTTGCACAACTGGTTTGGCATCATCTTCAAGGAGGATCTTGTGCATACACTTGGCTGGACTAATCCCTTTCAAGTCACTAATGGTCCACCCAAGAGCTGTTTTATGGCTCTTGAGTACTGAAACAAGCGCCTCTTCCTCTTCAGGCTTCAGGGAAGAGCTAATAATTACTGGATATGAATCATTTCCACCCAAGAACATATATTTCAGAGAAGGGGGTAAGGGTTTGAGCTCAAGCTTGGGGGCTTTCTCCTCCTTGATTGGCGTGTTTATCAGCTCCTTTTGGGGTGGTGAATCATCAACTTCAACTAATTCACACTCAGAAATAGGATCCAGAACATCATTAAGTACCTCAGTTTCCAGTACTTCTTGAACAAGTGGTTCATTAACATCTATTTTCATACACCCCTCAGAATCATTGGGGTGCTTGAGCGCTTCAAAAATATTTAGGACCACCTATTCTTCATTGACCCTCAGGGTTAATTCACCCTTTTGCACATCAATCAGAGCTCTACCTGTAGCTAAAAAGGGTCTACCAAGTATAATAGAGGGTTTTACCTCCTTTTCCATGTCTAATATAACAAAATCAACAGGAAAAATAAATGGTCCTACTTTAACAAGTAAATCTTCAACCACACCCACAGGTAATTTAATAGAAAGATCAGCAAGTTGAAGAGAAATACGAGTGGGTTTTACCTCCTCAATTTGAAACTTTTTCATTACTGAAAGTGGCATGAGGTTGATGCTAGCTCCAAGATCACATAAAGCTCTCTGAATGCCGACTTCTCCAATGGTGCAAGGAATGACAAAGCTCCCTGGGTCTGGCATCTTCTCAGGAAGGGTGTGTTGAATAATAGCACTGCATTCCTTGGTTAACACCACAGTTTCTTGCTCCTTCCAATTCCTCTTGTGGGTCAACAACTCTTTCATAAATTTAGCATAGTGAGACATTTGCTCCAGAGCCTCTGCAAAAGGAATGTTAATCTGCAGCTTCTTGAAGACATCTAAAAATTTAGAGAATTATTTTTCTTTCGACGCCTTCTGAAGCCTCTGAGGATATGGCATTTTTGGCTTGTATTCAGGGGCCTTTGGTAAGGTGGGGTAAGTGTCAAGTGAGTGAGGGAACGGGTTGTCTGCCTGCTTAGGAGGGGCGTGCTCCACTTCTTCCTTCTTCTCCTCTGGAGCTTCCTTTTCAACTAGATCTTCATTGACCTTGGTCTCAGAACCAGCCACCTTACCACTTCTCAATTGAATAGCCTTGCAATCTTCTCTTGGGTTTACCACTGTATCACCAGGGAATGTATTTGAAGACCTTTCAGGTAATTGCTTGCTCATTTGACCCATTTGTACCTCCAAGTTTCTAATGGAGGCTCTGGTTTCTTGTATGAAACTCATTATCATCTCCCATTTAGAATCTTCTTGGGATTTAGAATTTTCCTGTTGAGGTGGTTGTTGTTGCTGAGACTGAAATTGGCGGTTATTATGGTTGTTTTGTTGAAAACCACCCTGAGAACTATTGTTGAAGTTCTGAGGTCTCTGAGGTTGATCTCTCCACCCAAAATTTGAGTGATTCCTCCATCCCTGATTGTATGTCTTAGAATATTGATCATTGTTGGGATTTCTAGGACCACTCCCCATGTAATTCACCTGTTCAGAAAAGGGTTGAGCATAATCATAATTATCATTTTGCATAAAGTTACCTGTCATGTCATAGGAGGTATCTTGGGGTGGATTTTGAGTGTTGATAGCTGAGATTTGCATGCCACCCATCTGTTGAGTAAGTAGATTTATCTGCTGAGACATAAGCTTGTTCTGAGCAAGAAGAGCATTAACAGCTTCTACTTCCAACACACCTCTCTTTTGAGAGGTCTCAGAGTTTACAGGATTCCTGTTAGATGAGTAGAGATATTGGTTGCTTGCAACTAATTCAATCAGCTCAATAGTCTCCTATGGTGTCTTTTTCTTGTGCAATGAATCGCCTGCAGAAGTATCTAAGCTCATCTTGGACATCTCACCCAAGCCTTCATATAAGATATCCAGTTAGGTCCATTTGGAGAACATGTCTGGAGGGTATTGCCTAGTCAGTAGCTTGTATCTCTCCCAAGCTTCATAAAGAGTTTCACCCTCCTTCTGTCTGAAAGTCTGAAACTCCAACCTAAGCTTAGTCAGCTTCTTTGGTGGGAAAAATTTAGTGAGAAATTCAGTAACGACCTTTTCTCAAGTATTCAGACTCTCCTTTGGTTGGGAATCTAACCATAGCTTTACTTTATCCCTCAGAGAAAACGGGAAAAGCATGAGTCTGTACACCTCTGGATTCACTCCATTTGTCTTCACAGTATCACATATCTGCAGAAAATCAGATATGAACTGATTTGGATCTTCATGAGGAAGTCCATGATACTGGCAATTTTGTTGCACCAAGGTGACCAATCGTGGCTTCAACTCAAAGTTGTTTGCATTTATAGGAGGCACCACAATACTTTTTCCATAAAGATCCGCAGTAGGGGCAGAATAAGAGCCAAGCACTCTCCTCTGTTGATCATCCCCATTCGAATTTACCACATTGGCATTAGCATTATTATTTGCCATAGTAAATTCTGCAGCCTTACAAAGTCTTGCTTGTTGTAAACGTCGCCTGAAAGTTCTTTCAGGTTCAGGATCAAAGTCTAAGAGATGTTCTTTGTCTCTGTTCCTACGCATAAACAACCAGAAGACGAGAAAATATGGGACCCTCTACGTCAGAGTGTAGAGAAGTCCCTGTGAGGTAACCTGTATAAAATAATAAAATAAAAATACTAAATAAATAAATAAAAAAAAATTAAAAATGGACGAAAGAAGGAAAAGAAAAAAAATAAAAAAAGTAAAAGAAAATCGAAAGCAAAAAGGAAGTAAAAAGAAAACAGGGGAGGGGGCACGACTTAAGGAACGAAAGATCGAAGGAAATAAAAAAAAATTTTCCGTAATCAAAATAAACAAAAATGAAAAATAAAATTAAAAATTAATAATAATAAAATAAAACTAGTTAAAAGAAAAATTATCTAATCTAAGCAATCAAACAACGAGTAGTTGCCAATTACAATCAATCCCCGACAATGGCGCCAAAAACTTGGTGCGGTATTTGTAACCCACTAACTTACCGGCAAGTGCACCGGGTCGTATCAAGTAATACCTTACGTGAGTAAGGGTCGATCCCACGAGGATTGATGGATTAAGCAACAATAGCGTTTGATAGGATTAGTTAGACAAACAGAAAAGAGTAATTGAGAGTTCAAAAGCATTAAACAATAAAGAAGAGTTTGAAGACAGGCAGGTGAATGGGTGAGGAATAAAATATTGAGAAGGCAGTTAAGGTTTCAGAGTTATCTATTTTCTGAATTGACTTTTCCTATTAACTATTTTAATCATGCAAGATTTAATTCATGGCAAACTATTTGTGACTAGACCATAATTCCTTAGACCTTCCTAGTCTCCTCTAAAATTCATCAACTGCTAATTCCTTGGTCAATTAATTTCTATTAGAGGGTGATGATCAAATTACAGTTTATATGCCACAAGAATCCTAATTGTCCAAAAATAAAGGGATTATATGTCACGTATCCCGTTAAATACAAACAATTAGAAATTCAGGATAATATGTTTTCAAGCTATTGTTCAAGTAAAGAGCTTTTCCAAGTTATACAAGAACTCAAATAGAACATGGGTCATACTTCCGTTCCACCCAAATTCATAAAATAAAGAACGGAAACAATTATTGAAATATAAATCAAAACATGAATTAAAATAGAAAAATAATATTATCAATCCATACAATAGACAGAGCTCCTAACCTTAACAATAGAGGATTAGTTGCTCATGGAATATGGAATGTAAATTTGTATGGAATAATGTTGTGGAATGTTCTTCTGGAACCACCCTATTGGGATCCCTTTTATAACTAATCCTAATAATTTAAAAATCAAATTTTTAAAATTAAAATTAAGATAATATCTTTTCCTAAAAAATAAGATTTGAATTTAAATTTGAATTAATTAACAAGTCTTCAGCTGATGGGTGGGGACCACTTGATTTGTCCCTTCTGCAGCTTCTAATCTGTGATTTCTGGGCTAAGAACTGGGTCAAAACAGCCCAGAAATCGCCCCAGCGTTTTTCTGCGTTTTCTGCACGTGGCGCATGTCACGCGTACGCGTCGGTCACGCGCACGCGTCGATGGTTCTTTTTCGCGAGTCACGCGGACGCGTCAGTCACGCGTTCGCGTCATTTGTGCAGATTCCAGTCCACGCGTTTGCGTCAGGCACGCGATCGCGTCATTGCGATTTCCTCCATTCCGCGTGGTCGCGTGAGCCATGCGTTCGCGTCGGTATTCGCTGGTCATCTACTTGGATTCTTCTCTTTCTCTACAGAAACTTCATCAAATTCATCCGAATGCTACCTAAAATGAATAAAATTACACAAAACACAAAATAACATCCATAGTGGCTAAAATATAATTAATTCTTAATTAAATTCAACAAGTTATATGCAAATTCACTAGGAAAAGATAGGAAAGATGCTCACGCATCAGCAGTTGACAATCACCTTTGCTCTTTCATATCTAGCCCACGTGGATGGGTCACCCATCGGAACAAACTTGCCTCTGTAGACCTTTGATAAACTACTATTTTATGGTTTATCTTGTGCTAATTTGAGTGGTTTTTATCAAGCCTTTACACACTTATTCATACAAAATGCATGGTTTTACAATTTCCTTCCCAATTTTGTGCTATGATTGAAAACATGCTTCGTTGCTCTTAAATTTTACTAATTTTAATCCTCTCTTATTACCATTCGATACCTTGATATGTGTGTTATGCGATTTCAGGGTTTATAGGTCAGGAATGGCTTAAAGGATGGAAAGGAAGCATGCAAAAGTGGAAGGAATACAAGAAATTGAAGGAATTGCTAAGCTATCCAGCCTAACCTCTTCATACTAAATCGATCATAACTTGAGCTACAGAGGTCCAAATGAGACGGTTCTAGTTGCGTTGGAAAGCTAACATCTGGGGCTTCGCAACGATATATAATTTTCCATAGTTTCCATGCTAT
This sequence comes from Arachis ipaensis, assembly GCF_000816755.2. Lineage (NCBI taxonomy): Eukaryota > Viridiplantae > Streptophyta > Magnoliopsida > Fabales > Fabaceae > Arachis > Arachis ipaensis. Next base: position 48,004,056 of record NC_029789.2, on the reverse strand, counting down.
TAGGCAATGCGCACGCGTACACGTGACCTGGAAAAAATTCAATCCACGCGTATGCGTGGACGACGCGTAGGCATGACAGTGCCGTGTGCTGGACGTATCAGAAATTGCTGGGGGCGATTTCTGGGCTGTTTTTGACCCAGTTCTCAGCCCAAAAAACACAGATTAGAGGCTACAAAGTGGGAGAATCAAGGAGACATTCATATACTTCTCATTATTCATAATTTTAGGTTTTTGGATGTAGTTTCTAGAGAGAGAGAGGCTCTCTCCTCTCTCTAGGTTTTAGAATTTAGGATTTCTCTTAGTTTTAGAATTACTTCTTCTCAATTCCAGGTTCAATGTTCCTTTAATTTAGTTTCTCTTCTACTTTTATTTATTCTAGTGCTTTGGTTCATCTATTTCTCTTGTTAATAACTTATTTTCCCAAGTTGGTTTATGAACCTTCCAATATTAGATTTGATTTTATATTTAATGCAATTTGAGGTATTTCAAATTTATGATTGCTTTCTTCAATTTATGTGATTAATGCTTTTAATATTTAGATTTCTCTCCTTTTGACTTTGGTTAAGTAATTGGTGACACTTGAGTTATCAAACTCCTTTGTTGATTGATAATTGGAATTTGCAGGTTGATTTGGATCCCTCTAAAGCTAGTCTTTCCTTAGGAGTTGACTAGGACTTGAGGAATCAAATTGATTAGTCCACTTGACTTTCCTTTATTTAGTAAGGATTAACTAAGTGGGAGTAATGAACAATTCTCATCACAATTGATAAGGATAACTAGGATAGGATTTCCAGTTCTCATACCTTGCTAAGAGCTTTATTAGTTATTATTTTAATTCTTGCAATTTACTTTTCCTGTTCATTATTCAAAAACTCCAAAAAGATAATCTTCCATAACCAATAATAAATCATACTTCCCTACAATTCCTTGAGAGATGACCCGAGGTCTAAATACTTCGGTTATCAATTTTATTAGGGGTTTGTTACTTGTGACAACCAAATTTTTGTACGAAAGGATTCTTTGTTGGTTTAGAACTACACTTACAACGGGAATTTATTTGTGAAATTCTTTACTAGCAAAAAATCCGTTCGTCACAATGGCGCCGTTGCCGGGGAATTGCAAACGTGTGCCTTATTATTGGTTATTGGAAATATTTGCTTTTTGCTTATTTGTTAGTTTTTATTAGTATTTGGATTTAATTGATTATTTTTGTTAGTTTTTGTTTTTATTTTCCTTAGGTACTATGAACTCTCACCCCTGTCACTATGAGTTTGGTTCTAATGTTGTTGTAGGGAATGGAAGCTTTAATGGGAACATGCATCAAGGTTGGAACAATCAAAGATGGGAGCAGCCACAAGAATTTGATCAAACCTCTTGGCAACAACCCCCTCCAATGCGCTGTAACCAACAACCATTCTATGATGCATACCAAGACAATAGTTATGGTGGACCCTTTTGTGACAATCAACCTCCACCAAATTACTATGACCAAGAGCCATTCCAAGAAGCATACCAAGATAACGGCTATGGTGAGCACTCTTTTGATTATCAACAACCACCACCATACGCCTATGAACCCCCTCCGCAACATAATTTTGATACTCACAAGCACCTTACCACCAAACACCCCCATATGACCCTAATCCTTACCCACCATACCAAGAGCCTTATGAGCCATACATAGAACCACCCTAATTCCAAAACAATTACCCATCTTCCTCTCCCAATGATGAGTTACTTCACTCTCTTGCACAAAGACAAATGACCATGGAAAACACACTTACCAGTCTAACTTCTACTATACACGCTCTCATCTCCCAGCTTGGATCATCGAACACCTCCAACAATCAACCCTCAAGCTCTAGTACACCCACTTTTCAACCCCATAATGATCTTTCCATCCCATCACAATCCTCCATGGAAGAGCACCTACATCCATCAATCCAAGAGCAACATGATCCCAAGGATACTACTGACCCGGAATAAGAGCAAAGGGATCTCATACTTCATAAGAAGCTAGAGGAGGTCCTAAAGGTGAAGGTAGTAGAGACCCTTGAGGAAAGTTGTTATGAAGGGGAAGACATCAAGGAGGAGCCGGATTTTGTACTAGTGCAAGTGGAGAAAGCCGAAATTACTACAGAAGAAGAAGTGGTCGAAGATTTGGGAAATGCAGAACCTCCATGGGAAAGTCCAGTCATAGAGCCTCCTTCCAAGGCGTTTGATGTTGATGTTGAGGAGGGTGTACAACCTCTGAGGCATATCATGGTTGAAGACTTTGTAGAGGTTGATCAAGAGATGGAGATTAAAGAAGAAGAAGCACAACCTCCCATGCCCTTGGTAAGTAATAAAGAAGAGATTGAACTGGAAGAAAGCTACCAAGAGGAAGAGGTTGAAATTGAAGAAGCTCGCAAAGAGGTGGAAGTTGTCAAGGAAGAGCTCAAGGGAATGGAGCTGGAAATCACCTTGCCAAAGTTGTTGGAGACCTCTCCCCCAAAGCCATCACCATCCATTCCTTAATTCAAGTGGGTAAATATTTCATCTCTAAGCTTAATTAGCCCACTTGAATATGCTTTGCTTGAGACGGATGAGCAACTTAGAGCTCTTTGTGGCTATAAGAGTAAGAGGGAGATGGTTATTGGTAAGAGTTGTCATGCAAAGTTCAATACGGTTGCACACCCCAAGTTGAAGTGCAAGGATTGGTATAGAGCTTGATTGAATGGGTCTCGGAAGATGTTTGGATGTCTCAGTGAGAATTTCAATTGCTCACCACCTAAGTGGAAAAATGATGATCAACAAGAAGACGGGTGCAAAAGCAAGGTTTGGGACCCTGGAATTCATTCTGATAATGAACACTCCTAGAGCTTGGTCACTTGCTTTAACTTGCTTGAAGGCTTTATGTGCCTAGTTTGGGACCCCGGAGGCCATTGGAATTGCAAATATTGGTGGAGATTCCTGGATGAGTTCAAGCATAAGCCACCATGATAGGGAGCTCACCAAATGTCCAACTTAAGGACTTTAACTAAAAGTGCTAGGTAGGAGACAACCCACCACGGTATGATCTTTCATTTTTATTCTTAGTTTTATTTTATTTTATTCTTATTAGTGTTCATTCATAATTTCTGCATAATCACCTGCATTCTGTATTTTGCATTCTACATATAAAAAAAATTTGGCATCGACGCGCAAGCGTCTACGACGTGCACACGTCGTTTGTGTATGCGCACCTGAACAGAGAGTTACGCGAGAGACGCGCGGGAGGGGTGCGTGGCGCACAAGCCACGCCACGCGTATGCATGCCTCACGCATACGCGTCCCCTGCAGAAGTTTCAACCCACATGTAAGCGTCAATGACGCATACGCGTGGGCATGAAAATCGGCGTAAAAGCGTACTGAACAGAGAGTTGTGATGGTCCAGGGCTGGTACTGTGCTAGAGGCACAACATCACCCACGCGTACGCGTCCCTGACGCGTGCGCGACCTTTCGCTTTCAGACCACCTATGCGTAAGCGTGGTCGACGCATACGCATCACATGGTTAATGCAATTTTCACGCGCACGCGTGCCTTGCGCGCGCGTCGCGTCCCATTTTTAATTTCCCTCCCCTTTCTTCTCTTCTTTCTCCTTCTCTCTCCCTCCTTTCTCCTTTTTTTCTCCATTATTCTTTCAATTATTGCATTTAATTACTTTTCTTTCTTCTAAAATTTTTCTCTTTCATTCTTAGTTATTTATGGTTTCTTTTTCATACTTTTCTTTTTCTTTGTACATTTTTTTATGTTGGTGTTGGAACTTTATTTGGGTAGTACCTTATTATACTTGAGCTTGTGGATATTATATGAAGTGATTTAACAATTGACATATTAATTTGGTTCTCATATACATTTGGATTACATTATTTTCATTCCTATTTTAACTTGCACACCCAGTGTTTGTGAAAAAGCTTTTATGGCATTTTGAATCCTATTTTATTTTACTCTTTCACTTGCATGCCTCTTTTTCACAACACTTGTGCTCCACATGTATTTGGGATTATCATTCACAATTGTAATCTTACACATGCTCTTTAATTTGGCACACTTATTACTTGATGCTTGAGTTCTGCTTCTCATGCCTAGTACTTGCATGCTTTTACCCTCTTGCATCTAGTTATTATAAATTGCCTTCTTGCTCTTAATTGATATCTTACCTACATGTTGTAGCTACCATGTATTTAAGGCATTATCTTTTCTTTGGCATTCATTATCACTTAGAATTTTCTCCCTTCCAGTCTTAGTTATCTATATTTCACACTCTTCCTTTTTCTTCTTCCTTAGGCATGGGTACCAAGAAAGGAAAAGAGAAGGACACTGACAAGACACCAGCAAGGAGAGGAAGCAAGAGACCTCCAGCTAAGGCGCCTCCATCTACAAGCGTCAGTTGGAGCAACCCGTCCACTTGCACATCTAAGCATGCACCGAGGACGATGCAATCTTTAAGTGTGGGGAGGTCGATACCGACTTTTGTGGGTTAGTTATTTCCTTCTCAACACCAATGTTTAATTTTCTTTGTTAAATTAGTTATTGCATTTGCATGTTTGGTTGCATATTTGTTCGATTTTGTGCATGTTCTTCCACCACTACTTGGTTGAAGTAATATTTTCTTTTTCAAGACCCTTTTTATAGTATTTCACTAATTTAAATTGAAAATTTTGTGTTAAACTTGTTTGAAGACTGTAAATTAGAACATGGTTTTTGAGCTAAGAACACACAACCTGTAAGATTTGAGCTTGATTATATGGTTACACTACTTAACCATAATATTTTATTCTTGTGTATTTTCTTCTCTATAATTGTAATCTTTATTTTTTTCCACTCTATTTGTCCAATGTTTAGTGTATTTACATGTATGCATATGATTGAGGCCATCATTTGTTATTAGCTCACTTATCCCAAATAGCCTATCATTTCAATTACCTTTGTTTGCCACTTTGAGCCTTTTAATCCCCATTTGTTTTGTATTTTACCACATCACTAGCCTTAAGCAGGAAAACAATTAATTATCCCATTAAATTTTTGGTTAGCTTAAGATAGAGATTGTGTGTCAACTAAGTGTGGGGAAACTATGGAAAACCTGGGTTAATAGGGAATGTGTTATGTTTCTACTTTGTTTAAATATTGGGAATTTGGGTGCATACTCATATGAGACCAGAAAAATTAAAAATCCATGTGCATTGATAAGTGAATAAGGGGACAAAATTATCCCAATGTTAAATTTAATAAAAGATCAATGCATATGTGATAAAATTAAAGAAAAGTTGATACATGAGTATGTGAAAAATACAAAAGTGAAATTTTTGGGTAGCTAGACATAATTTTAGAGTATGTGTGTATGTTAGGTGATAGCTTAGGTTACTCAAAGATTCAATTTATAGCTCACTTAGCCATACATATATCCTCACCCTTACCTTAGCCACATTACAACCTTGAAAAGACCTCATGATGTTTGCATTGGTGCATTAAATAATTGTTGATTGGTTAGATGAAGAATAAAGTTTTAGAAAGCATGACTAGAGAAGACTAGAGTGGACTAGCCTATACACTTGAGAGATTAGAGTGCATATACACTACCAGTGAAGGTTCAATGCTTGATTCTATGTTCCCTGCTTTCATGAGCTATCTTCTTACAAGTTTACTTGTCTCTTATTATGTGATTTGAATTAGTGGAATCTGATTTATGTTTTTCTTGGAGAATTTGTTTACTTTTAACCAAGTAGGTAGAAGTATTTTTGCATGAAGTTGCATTCATATAGATAGGCTGCATTTCATAAGTTTTACCATTCCTCTTCACTCCTTTAGTTCTCTTGAGCTTAGCATGAGGACATGCTAATGTTTAAGTGTGGAGAGATTGATAAACTACTATTTTATGGTTTATCTTATGCTAATTTGAGTGGTTTTTATCAAGCCTTTACACACTTATTCATACAAAATTCATGGTTTTACAATTTCCTTCCCGATTTTGTGCTATGATTGAAAACATGCTTCGTTGCTCTTAAATTTTACTAATTTTAATCCTCTCTTATTACCATTCGATGCCTTGATATATGTGTTAAGTGATTTCAGGGTTTATAGGTCAGGAATGGCTTAGATGATGGAAAGAAAGCATGCAAAAGTGGAAGGAATACAAGAAATTGAAGGAATTGCTAAGCTGTCCAACCTGACCTCTTCATACTAAATCGATCATAACTTGAGCTACAGAGGTCCAAATGAAATAGTTCTAGTTGCGTTGGAAAGGTAACATCCGAGGCTTTGCAACGATATAAAATTTGCCATAGTTGCCATGCTGTTAGGCGACGCGCACGCGTGGATCACGCGTACGCATGACCTAGAGAAAATTCAATCCACGCGTACGTGTGGATGACGCGTACCCGTGACAGTGCCGCGTGCTGGACGTATAAAAAATTACTGGGGGTGATTTTTGGACTGTTTTTGACCCAGTTCTCGGCCTAGAAAATACAGATTAGAGGCTACAAAGTGGGGGAATCAAGGAGACATTCATACACTTCTCATTATTCATAATTTTAGGTTTTTGGATGTAGTTTCTAGAGAGAAAGAGGCTCTCTCCTCTCTCTAGGTTTTGGAATTTAGGATTTCTCTTAGTTTTATAATTACTTCTTCTCAATTCCAGGTTCAATGTTCCTTTAATTTAGTTTCTCTTCTACTTTTATTTATTCTAGTGCTTTGGTTCATCTATTTCTCTTGTTAATTACTTATTTTCCCAATTTGGTTTATGAACCTTCCAATGTTAGATTTGATTTTATATTTAATGCAATTTGAGGTATTTCAAATTTATGGTTGCTTTCTTCAATTTATGTGATTGATGCTTTCAATATTTAGATTTCTCTCCTTTTGGCTTTGGTTGAGTAATTGGTGACACTTGAGTTATCAAACTCCTTTGTTGATTGATAATTGGAATTTGCTGGTTGATTTGGATCCCTCTAAAGCTAGTCTTTCCTTAGAAGTTGATTAGGACTTGCGGAATTAAATTGATTAGTCCACTTGACTTTTCTTTATTTAGTAAGGGTTAAATATGTGGGAGTAATGAACAATTCTTATCACAATTGATAAGGATAACTAGGATAGGATTTCCAGTTCTCATACCTTGCTAAGAGCTTTATTAGTTATTACTTTAATTCTTGCAATTTACTTTTCCTGTTCATTATTCAAAAACCCCAAAAAGATAATCTTCCATAACCAATAATAAATCATACTTCCCTGCAATTCCTTGAGAGATGACCCGAGGTCTAAATATTTCGGTTATCAATTTTATTAGGGGTTTGTTACTTGTGACAACCAAATTTTTGTACGAAAGGATTCTTTATTGGTTTATAACTATACTTACAACGGGAATTTATTTGTGAAATTATTTACTAGCAAAAAATCCGTTCGTCAACCTTGTAAATTTCAGATATTTTTTACACGTCATATACATATACTGCCAATCAAGACGCTGGTTAGTGCAACATGCCAGAACGTGACGACATGGAAGACGCTCGACCAGAAAATGGCCACAATTACAGTGTCGTTGCTCATGGTTAACAGTGTATATAGAACCATCTTGCATTTCATGAATCTTAAACATCTCATTGTGCTTGTCAAACCAATTGACCACAATGTTTCCTGCACGTCGAAAACTTTCTTCAACTTGTATGGTGGACAATGGCAGTTACAGGAAGTTTGCGCGTACCCATAAGGACAAAATTTATGCACTCTACCGAATTCGTCGTCATATGACCCCAACGATGGCCCCCGTCAAATGCCAACACCCATCTCTCAACACCGATCTCATTACACCATTGAGTATATGCCTCACCCCACTATTTAAGCCTTTGGTATTTTTTGTTGTACTCGTATTCCGTCCTAGAATAGCCTGTAGAATAAACCATGTCATCATAAGAAGATGCCACAAATTCTTATGAATAGAACCATAACAACAAATTCAAATACCTGTGTTAACCACCCGTTTATACAAGTACGAAGCCTTGAACCTCCTTAAGAAGTTGGACCCGATGTGCCTGATGCAGAACATGTGCCACGCTCTTGGTGGTGACCATGCACCGTTACTGTGAGCTATTTGTAACACCCCGTTACCTTAAGCCTTACCTCTAGCCGTAAAGCAGAAGATAACAAAGTACCACGACAGTTCTAAAGCTTGCAATATATAATTTATATCCAAGAATTTATATAACTAGAATCCTGATGAAGGAGTAAAGCTCAAAGTCGCATAAAGCGGAATTACAAAATGTGAAGCGTTCAAACATGATGACTAAACGCGTAGGCACAAACAAAATAAAACATACGTATATATATATATATATAAAGTATGATATACAAAAAGAGGACTAGTCACAGCCTGTGGAGTTTAGGCCAGCTAGTCAAACTGAAATACAAAAGAGTTTTTGAGAAGTTTAAAACAGCTTATACAACCTATCTCTCCAAGTTTTCAGAAATAAATTCTCTACGGCAACAAAATTATATAAACATAAAGGATGAGAGAGTAACTACATCAAAATAAACAAACTACAAAAGGTGATCAAAGATCCTCTGCTCCATTACCATCTCGCAACTCACTAAGGTGGGTTACGACCTGTATCTGAAAAATAACAACAACTTATGGTATGAGAACCGGAGGTTCTCAGTATGGTAACAGTACCCAACATATAAGATGTAAGGTTCCGGGACGCCAAAGGAAATCCTAGAACTTCACATCGATACAGATATTCAAGCTTAATAAAAATAAATAACTTAAACCATAAGCAATAAATAGGGTTATCTAAACTTAGGGGATCTCTAATTAATACTAATCTCACCGCTGTATCCCGCAACCTTCGCCAACCTAACCTCCGTGCGATCCCATCGCCACTGCTCCCCGATCCTCCTTAACACCAGTAAAGCATATTTAATGCAAACAAGTAAAGTACAATTAATATTCATGTATAACAGGTAAGCCAACTAGTATTTAGACATATTATTCAAATAGCATAACTCAAGTATAATTAATCATACACCAACACAATTCAATCCTATCTTAGGGTCCACTAGCCTAAGTATCGAGAAATATTACATATTACATAGAGGAAACGGAAACCATACCTTGGCCAATTCCCAAAATGTACCAAACACCAAAACGAAGCCACCATGCTCAATCCAAAAGCCTCAAACCAACTCCAACAAATACTAAAACTCAATCTAACATCATACAACATACCAACATCAACACTATGGCTAACCAAAACATCAAACCATAAGAGTTTGAAGAGACTTACCTTACCCAAAGAGATTAAGGACAAAATCCAACAATTTTCTAATGCTAGATCACCCCTAAACAACCAAAATCACAAAATCTACTAAAAAATATAACAAAAAAAGAGAAACTATTAGGGCTAGAAACTAGAGCATGGATTTCGAAAATCTTACCACTTTGTTTAGTTAGAAATGAATAGCTTGATGAGAGCTTCGTGAGACCACAAACGACTCGTCAACCAGAGCACTGTAGCTCAAGTTATGGCTCCCGAAAGATGGTGATGAGTAGTAACATTACCCTCTTCTCCTCTCTTCTCAATTCAGCGCCCCTCTCTCTCAAATTAGGGCAAGAACGAGCTGAATGCTCATTAAAAGAGGTTCATATATGTTGGGCTTGGGTCCAACTTGGGTCTGGTCCAATCCGTTAGCATTTTAGGTCCGTTTGGCCCAACTTTGGGCCAAAACCTTTAAGATTAGTGTCCGGTTTTCGATTCTAAATTATTTTTGTCCTTTCAAAATAATAAATTCAATTTTCAAAATCTTATTTTCCAAAGTATGCGATACTAGACAAACTAGAGCCGGTACTGCCGGCTTAAGCACCGGAAGGCATTTTTACAAAACTTTTCTGCAAAAAATACCTTTTTCCACTCAGAAAAATCTATTGAATTCAAATTTCACCATTTTATTTTCACAATATCATTTCTATATTTTTGAACCTATTTTGGGCAGTTAAAAATTATTATTTTATTAAAGTGGCTATTCCGGTTCTTACATTCTCCCCTCCTAATTAGGAATTTTGTCCCCAAAATTTGAATCATGTGATGTATCCTCCACGAAGCGTTTTACTATCCATGTTGTCAAACTAAACAAGTTGTCAAAGCCACCCGTCCACCATAGTTATACCGTGTTGATGTTCCCTCTCGCCTTCTGCTACATCACTCTGATTATTCGTCACTAATAACTCGAATTACTCCACTACGTCGAACAGAAATTTTCCTTTAAACCAAATACTGCTTTTATAACATTTTCCAAAACCTTTAAAACAAGTTTAATCTAAACTTTTTTGATGTCAAATATTTTTCAAAAGACTCAAAAATCATTTATTCTTAAATCAATTACTTTAAATCATGATTTTTCTTAAATTCATTAAAATCCTTAAATCATAGACTTTCAATTTGAATCCTTTTCGAGAAGTTAAATTACAAACCAAATTCACAAAGCAACAAAATTATAGAACTCACTTATTCTGTAAACCATATTATCCAAACCAAGAGTTCCGACCCAATTTCAAAACCAAATCATTTAAACCAAAAGTTCCAAACCAAAAGTGTTTATCCTCATTCTGTAACTGCACCAATCGGCACTTCCCCTACCACTAGTGTTGGACCTCATCCATCAACTGATATGCCACAAACTCCACGAATTGGTTTTCCAGAACATGCTGAGCTCGTAACACATAAGCTGGGTTAATCATTCTCACTATCTCTCCTTAACGTGTTTGATGTAATACCTTAATTACCCTAAGCCTTACCTCTAGCCGTAAAACAAAGGTTAATCAGAGGTTACGAAAATTCTAAGGCTTATACAAATTTATATAGAAGGAAATAATATATTCTAGAAGCCCGATGAAGGATTAAGCTCAAAAACAAAATTACAAAAGCGCAAAATATTCACGTGAAGCTAATGTACAAGACACAAGGTATAGAAGCAAGAGAATAGAACATATACATAGATATAAGAGTATAATAATCAGAGGAAACTAACCGAAACTTGCGGAGTTTAAGCCAACTAGTTACAAAATTAAAAAAAATGAATACAGAGTTTTGGAGTTAAAATATCTTATACAACTTATCTCTCAAGTAAGCCTCTAAGGCCATCAAGATAAATATACAAAGAGATGTGAGAGTAACTATAACAAAGTAAAAGAGAAATAAACCAAGGAGGAACCATACTCCGCTCTGTCACCATGTCCGCAATCTCACCGAAGTGGATTTATAACCTGCATCTGATAAATAACAACAAAGTATAGAATGAGAACCGGAGGTTCTCAATATAGTAACAGTGCCCAATATGTAAGATATAAGGCTTCAGGATGACGAAGACAATCCTAGAACTTCGCATCAAATACGGATAATCAAGCTTAGAATAAAATAAATAAAAAAAGAACTTAACCATAAACAGGGTTATCTAAACATAGAGGAATTCTAACTAATACTAATCACACCGCTGTATCCCACAGCCTTCGCCTACCTAACCTCTGTGCGATCCCATTGCCACCGCCCATCTAGCCTCCTCAGCACCAGACGATCACAATTAATGCACGCAAGTAATACACAGGTAATAATCATATATCACAATTAATTCAAGAAGCAAGTAGGCATATTATACAATTAGGAAAACTCAAGTAATCAAAGCAAACAAGGACATAAAAGATGCATATGATGAATTCCTGTCCTATTGGCTCGTGATATCACTTGTCGGACCGTAAATGGAAACCTGACACATCCTCCCGGATGTAGTCTTTTCTGCCACGCCAAGGATATAGTGCCCTGCACACTCATGCAGTAGCGAATCTGCTATGCCAGAGACATAGTGCCCTGCACACTCATGTAGTAAGGAGTCTACTACGCCAGGGATATAGGTCTCGCACACTTCATGCAGCAGAGAAGGAAATAACAACAACAAATCATGCAGCAGAAAAATCTGCCACGCCAGGGATATAGGCCCTGCATAATCTCAACAATATTTACTCATGTAGTAGAGAAATCTGCTATGCCAGGGATATAGGCCCTGTACACTCTCAACAACATTTACTCATGTAGGAGAAAAATCTACTACGTCAGGGATATAAGCCCTGCACACTCTCAACAACATTTACTCATGCAGCAGAGAAATCTGCTACGCCAGGGATATAGGCCCTGTACACTCTCAACAATATTTACTCATGCAGCAGAAAAATCTGCTACGCCAGAGATATAGGCCCTGCACATTCTCAACAACATCTTCAAGTCCTCGACTCATATCAACCACTATCTATCAGCCTCAAATCATCACCAGTCATGACTATTTCTCATCTCAAATCACTTTCTATTATCAATTCTCAACATTCCAAGGATATAGTGTCTGGCAAACTTTCCTTCAATATTTATCAAGCTCATAATAACCATCATCAGTTATCAATTCCATTCCGAACTCATTGGTTCATCATTTTCTCAATTCATATACCCTTCTTTTTAGCACTCCACCAAACCCATCCCCAGTACACCAGAAACCTAAGCCTCCGCTTTCTAACTTTTCAAAATATTACCAAATCAAGTCCTCCTAAGATCTTTTCCATGTTCGTTACCCAAAAATAAGCCCAAGAGTTTTAAAATAGTGTCACAGAAGTTTACAAGCTTGTTGGGAAGGTGATATAGTTTAAAAACAAATTTTTAGTTGTAAAACAGGGGGTGTGCGTACGCACAAGGGTGTGCATGCGCACGCCCAGGAAAGTTTTCAAATGTGTGCATACGCATCGAGGTGTGTGTACGCACAGGTAGTAAAATTTCAACTCTGTTCATCCGCACAAGGCATGCAAACGCCCCTAACAGAATGCACCTTCCAACGTGTGTGTGCGCGCAGGTTGTAAAACTTCATTGATTGTGTGCGCTCACAGGTTGTGCTAGCGCTCCCAACAGAAGCCCTTCCCTTGTGTGTGCGTACGCACAAGGCTGTGGGTGCGCACAGGTTCGAAAAATCACAGGGGTGTGCGTCCGCACATACCAGAAATCACAAAATTCTGCAACTTTGCAGAATTTCAGATTTTGACACCAAACTTTGAATGATCATAACTTCCTCTACAAAAATCTAAATTTTACAAACTTTATATCAATTTGAAGATTTTTCAATGAAATTTAATTCTAAACAAATTCCAACAAATTTTGAAAATCGAGGCTCAAGTTATGATCCGTCAAAGTTCACCAAAAATCTATTTTTACCAAAAATTTCTAAACCTCAATTTTAACCAACCCTCAATCCAAAACCAACTCAATCACTTTTCAACCATACCAAAACAACCCAAAATTCATACCAAACACTACTTCAACCATTTTCTCAATCACACAACCTTCTAAACCATTCAACAATTCTAAATCCAACCAAATTCATATTTTCCATTTTCTATTAACCTTATTAACATCAATATAACCACTCACCATCACCATCCATCATCAATGTCACATATTTCCAAACTTCCATCAAATAAACACATTATCATTAATTCATCATCATCATCAATACTCAGACTCATTATTCACAATTCTCACCAATCTATTCAATTCATCAAAACTCTTCACTCATTTACTTTCAACATGAACCACAATAACCAACAATAAAAAATCATCATCAACATCCATCTTCAAACCTCAACACCCACCAGCATAACTCATCATTAATCATCATCTAACAATATATATATATATCATTCAAACTCATTCAACCTACATCCAAACCATCATCCAGCATAACATTTATATAGAATTAATCATACAATCACATCCTTCAACCTATCTTAAAGTCAACTAGCCTAAGTGTCCAGAAACATTACATATTACATAAAGGAAACTGAAACCATACCTTGGCCGATTTTCAAATGCACCAAACACTAAAACGAAGCCACCAAGCTTGATCCAAAGCCTCAACCAACTCCAACAAACACCAAAACTCAATCTAACATCATATATATATCAAAATCAAAACCTAAGATACACAAAACAACTAAACACAAGGGTTTAGTGAAACCTTACCTTACCCAACGAGATTAGGGGTAAAATTCTAACAATTATCTGCTACTAGAGATCACCTAAACAAGCAAAACTACAAAATCCACTAAAAAACCAAACCCCCAAAAACGCAAAATTTAGGGCAGGAAACTGGGGAGTGAGTTTCAAATTCTTGCCAGATTTTCTTAGACAGAAAGGAAGAGCTAGTCAAGAGCTTCGTGTGGCCACAAACGGCTCATCAATCGGAGTTCCGTAGCTCAAGTTATGGCTCCCGGAAGGTGGAGGTGAATAGTGACAATGGGGTTTCACCCCCCACCATCACCTATCCGAGTTCTCTCTCTCTCTCTCTCTCTCTCTCTCTCTTAAAATGAGCTTCTTTGGCTCATTTATTGCTTTATATGAGTTGGGCTTGGGCCCAACTTGGGCCCGACTCTCTCTCTCTCTCTCTCTTCCCTTCAAAATGAGTTTGAAACTCATTAAACACACATATATATATGTTGGACCTTGGGCCCGGTTTGGGTCCGGTCCAACCCGTTAGCGGTTTTAGTCCGTTTGGCCCACTTTGGGCTAAAACCATTAAGATTAGTGCCCGATTTTCAATTCTAAATTATTTTTATCCTTTCAAAATAATAAATCAATTTTCAAAACCTTATTTTCCAAAATACGTGATATTGGACAGATTAGAGCCGGTATTGCCAGCTTAAGCGCCAGTACACATTTTTTACAAAAACTTTTCGCAAAAGATACATTTTTCAACTCAAAAAAATCCATTGAAATAAAATTTCATCTTTATATTTTCAAATTAAAACTTCTAAATTTTGAATCTATCTCGGACACTTAAAATTATTATTATTTTTATTAAAACAGTTTTACGAGAAAACTCCAGTTCTTACATTCTCCCCTCCTAATAAATTTTCGCCCTCGAAAATTCGAATCACGCGATATATCTTCCTCGAAGCATCCTACCATGTCGATGTTCCCTCTCGCCTTCCGCTGCGTCACTCTGATTATCATCATTAAGAATCCGAAATTTTACTTAAAACAAATACCGGTTTTTGTAACATTCTTTCAAAACCGTCAAAACAAGTTCAATCTAAACGCATGTATTGTTAAGGTTTTTTCAAAGGAGTTAAAAATTATTTCTTCGTAAGTCAAATGCCTGAAATCATGGTTTCCTCAAATATAACCTTTCAATTTAAATCTGTATTCGACAAGATAAATTAGAAACCAAGTTCACAAATTGACAAAATCATAGAACTCACTTTTCTTTTAAATCATATCATTCAAATCAGAAATTCTGACTTACTTTCAAAACCAAATTATTTAAACCAACAATTTCAAACCAATTTTTCAAAATCATTCTAAGCTTTAAAACATTTTCAACATAGTTCAAAATCATACCAGTTAGAAATTGAAAATCATAATTAAAAACTGCAAAAGCATCCGTCAGTACTTCCCCTGCCACCAGTGTTGAGCCTCACCAATCAACTGATATTCAACATAATTCCACGAACAGACTTTTCTGAAACATGCTGAGCTCGTAACGCATAGGCAAGGTTAGCCATCCCCACTATCTCTCCGATAACATGATTGACCTCGTCCGCGAGTTGTTATTCAGGTTTCCTTTCCACACCAAACAATCGATATCAAGGTGATCAGTCTCAATATCTCAAGCTCAATACTTCAATTGGTCCCAAAGGCACTCACAAACAATCATGCTATGCATATCAAACAGATATCCTAAATAGCACGAAAGAAAAATGACCCAGAGTGTGCAACGAAGCACAATCGGTCCATCCCTCAGCTCACGAGGATGAACCGCTCTGATACCATAAATATAACACCCCGTTACCCTAAGCCTTACCTCTAGCCATAATACGAATAAAATACAAATTAAAATATGTACTATTATCTTTGAGCAACTAATATGTAACTGGTGCAAGCTGTAACACCCTAATACCCTAAGCCTTACCTCTAGCCATAAAGCAAAGGTTAATCGGAGGTTATGACAATTCTAATGCTTATACATATTTATATAGAAGGAAATAATATATTCTAGAAGCCCGATGAAGGATTAAGCTCAAAAACAAAATTACAAAAGCGCGAAACATTCACGCGAAGCTAATGTACAAGACACAAGGTATAGATGCAAGAGAATAGAACATATACATAGATATAAGAGTATAATAATCATAGAAAACTAGCCGCAGCTTGCAGAGTTTAAACCGACTAGTTACAAAATAAAAAAAAAAGAATATAGAATTTTGGAGTTAAAACAGCGTATACAACTTATCTCTTAAGTAAGCCTCTAAGGCCATCAAGATAAATATACAAAGAGATGTGAGAGTAACTATAACAAAGTAAAAGAGAAATAAACCAAGGAGGAACCATACTCCGCTCTGTCACCATATCCGCAATCTCACCGAAGTGGATTTGTAACCTGCGTCTGAAAAATAACAACAAAGTATGGAATGAGAACCGGAGGTTCTCAGTATGGTAACAGTGCCCAATATGTAAGATATAAGGCTCTAGGACGCCGAAGGCAATCCTAGAACTTCATATCAAATACGGATAATCAAGCTTAGAATAAAATAAATAAATAAATAAAGAACTTAACCATAAACAGGGTTATCTAAACTTAGGGGAATTCTAACTAATACTAATCACACCGTTGTATCCTACAGCCTTCTGATGTTAA
Source organism: Arachis ipaensis (assembly GCF_000816755.2). Lineage (NCBI taxonomy): Eukaryota > Viridiplantae > Streptophyta > Magnoliopsida > Fabales > Fabaceae > Arachis > Arachis ipaensis. The sequence continues at coordinate 47,987,324 of NC_029789.2, read as the reverse complement.
GGATTTACACTGGTTCGAAATTCCACAAAATATTTACGTTGTTAGTATAGTCCAAACCGATAGTCAATCCTCAAATCAAATTAAATTTATGGTTCTGTCACAAGTACAAACCCCAAATAAGAATTAACCAAAGTATTTAGACTCTGGGTCATCTCCCTAGGGAAGCAATGAAGTGGTCAATTATTGGCTATGAAGGGGTAAAAGGGGTTTTGATTTATAAGAGGGCAAGAAAAAGTAAATCGAGCAAATAACTAAAGAAAGCAAGATAAAGAACTCTTGGCTAAGACTTAGGTAACTGAGATCACCATCCTTGTCAACAAACCAAATATTGATAATTGTGAGAGGCCAACCTATTAAGTCTACTTCCTAAAAGCCTTAAGTACGTAATATCTACTCCTAAACATGAAGTACATCAAATAGATTTGATCACATCAACCCTTAAGTCCCAACCTACCTACTAATTAACTTAGTAGTGGGTTAGCGTCAATGGGCATCAAATTGATCACCAAGGGTTCTCAAATCACCAAATCCATTATACCTAATAACTCAAATTTACCAAATTCCCTTAGCTTAGACCAAGAGTCAACAAAACTACTCAAGAGCTAAAGAGAACATTTCATCAAACACATAGAGTGCAATAGAAGTAAACATCATAAATTGCAAGAATAATAAAATCTACCAACTACTAAGTGCAAGGAAAGTAAGATCACAATTCAATTCATCAATAAAAGAAACATCAACATTAAATTGCATTAAATGTAAACCAAATCCAACATGAGTTCATCATCACAAAAGAAAGCAAAATGAGAAATTAATATTACAACTAAGAGAATTAAGATGTAGAATTGAGGAATTATAAAGGAAACAAGATAAGATCAAGTAATTAATTTAAGATCTAAAACAATTTGACCTAATCCTAACCTAATTATAGAGAGAAGAGGGAGCTTCTCTCTCTAGAAACTAACTAAAGGCTCATTTTTACTAAACTAATTGCTCCCCCTTTGCTTGGACTTCAATTCTGCATGAAATACACTCAGAAACAAGTTGGATTTGGGCCTGGCTAGCTCAGAAATTGCCACCAGCGTTTTGCCTTTAAGTGGGCCACGTGAGAGTATCGGCGCTTGCGCGCCAGGTGCGCGTGCGCGTCAATTGGCAAATTCTTCATCTGCGCGGACGCGTCATGTACGCGTGTGCATCTCTATGCAAAACCACTTCTGCGCGTGCGCGCCTTGTATGCGTGCGCGCCCATTGATGCATTCCCAATCTTTGTTTCTTCATGCATTCTCCCCTTTGCATGCTTTTCTACTCATTTCTTTTATCCAATACTTGCCTTATGAACTTGAAATCACTCAACAAACACATCAAGGCATCGAATGGAATTAATGTGAATCAAAATCACCAATTTAAGGGCCTAAAAAGCATGTTTTTACACTTAAGTACAATTCAAGGGAGAATTACAAAACCATGTTATTTCATTGAATAAATGTGGGAAAAGGTCGTAAAATCCCCTAAAATAAGCACAAGATAAATCACGAAATCGGGGTTTATCAAATCTCCCCACACTTAAACTAAGCATGTCCTCATGCTAAAATTGAGAAGTAAGCAAAGGGTATTAACATTTATTCAATGCAAACTAACTAAATGCAATCTATCTATATGTAACCTATTTACATGAATGCAATGGCTTAGTCAAAATAAATCAATCTCCAAGAATACACATGCAAGCACAAGGGCTAAGGTATTAGCAATCAAAGCAAACCACAATTGGATTGAATCATTGAAATATTTTACAAACTTGCAAGAAAAGATGATCATGGGTGGAAACATGTAATTGAGCGATCGAACCCTCGCTGGACGTGTATCCGCTCTATGCACTCAAGTGTATGGGGTTGATTCACTCAATTCTCCCCTAATCATGCTTTCCAAGATTTGTCTTTCATCTAACAATCAACAATTATTTTATGCATGCATACAAGTATCATGAGGACTTCTCATAGGTTGTAATGGGGCTAGGGTCAAGGTAGGATGCATATGGTCAAGTGAGCTTGAAATTCGAATGTTTGATTAACTTAAACTTCCCACCTAACCTATGACAACCTAAACAATTATAAACAAACCTAGCTATCCATTCTTCACTTTTCCACACATACTCATATGTTTCCTTTAGATCACCACACATATGCATTGATCATTATTAAACCTTGAACCTTGGGGCATTTTTGTCCCCTTTTTATTGCAAAATTTTTTTTTAGCTAAAATATATACACGAACATCAATGCATATGGTTTACACATGATTAATATATATGAGTGTGTACCCAATTCCTAAAATTTTTTCCAACCAAAACATAAACACACTTTTATCTCTACCCAATGTTTCCAATTTTCCCAAAATTAATTGATAAACACTCTCACTAGCCTAAGCTAATCAAAGATCCAAACAAGGGACATTTATTATTTTTCACTTAGGCTTGTAATGTGCTACAATTATGAACAAATGGGTTAAGCATAGGCTCAAGGTTGGTTAACAATGGAAGATAAAAGGTAGGCTATTTGGTTAAGTGAGCTATTTGAACAATGGCCTCAATCATGTAAATGCACATATACACAAAATAATAGACATAAAAAATCAAACAAATCAAAGATTACAATCATAGAAAGAGAATAATGCACACAAGAATGAAAATAAGTGGTCATATGATGTAACCATACAATTAGGCTCAAATCTCACATGCTTGTGTTCTTTGCTCAAAACATGATCCACAAGTGTATAATTCAAGCAAGTTCTAAAAAAATTTTCAACCAATTGGGGTAGTGCCCTAAAAATGGATTTCTTAGAAATTTCCATCATATTGACTAAGCTTATTCTAATGTAATGTTGTGATTTAGAAAAATTTTAAAAATTTCCTAATTTACCCCATTTTCAATCAAAACACAATTCTTATACAAGGAGAGTCAACTAGGTTTTAACAATCCAAAATATTTTTCTAATCACAATCAAAAGCTAAGATGCAATATATGTATATATATAATAAAAGTGTGCAACGACCAAAATAAGGATATCCACAATAGCAAATATGTACAGTAATCCCAAAATGATCTAAGAGACAAAGTACAAAATAAAATAAAGTAGCGAAAACTAGAGATAGATGTCTGAAAGTTCACCATATAAATGCAAATACCAGTCACAAATGGTGACCTCCCCACACTTTAAAATCAAGCATCATCCTCGATGCTACCACTGAAGCTCGGGATGGGGTCAACAATCGCGCCGGGCTGTAGCTCAAGCTCAGGCTGTGGGACTAGGACTGGCTGTGGCTCTGGCTGTGGTACTAGCTCAGGCTGTGGCTATGGAATGTCCTGCTAAACCTCAGGAGGGTGCTGAACCTCAGTGGTGACCTGCGTCTCTGGAGGTGCATCTTGATGAGTCGGCTCCTCAGCCAGCTCCTCCTCTTGATCCTGCTCGTTGGAAGCGGGAGAGTCTGGGAGCGGCGGTAGCTCGATGCCCTGTGATACATGCTGAACCTCAGGAGGGTGCTGAACCTCTGTGGTGACCTGCGTCTCTGGAGGTGCATCCTGATGAGTCGGCTCCTCATCATGCTCCTCATCATGCGCCTCCTCCTGATCCTGCTCGTCGGAGGCGGGAGAGTCTGGGAGTGGAGGTAGCTCGATGCCCTGTGAGGCAAACACCTGGTCTATGCGTTCGAGACGTTGCATGATACGACACTCAAGGCGCTCCATGAAGCGAAGCAGGTGCTGCACCAACAGGTAAGTCGGCTCAGGTGCTGGTGGTGGTGGTAAGGATGTTGCGGCTGCTGAAGTAGAGGGGGGTCCTGCTGCTACTGCTGATGACGAAGGCTGAGCTGCCTCCTCCACTACTCTGGCTCGAGAACAGCATTTGGGTGGGGGCTTCTCGTGCACCCACCCACCCCATGGAATGGTAACCTCCTTGTCGTCGTTATCTGGGGGTGGTGGTGTCACGTCATCATCCTCCCATAGAACATCAATCTCTGAGAAGTGAGTGGTGGGGAAGACATAGTGGGCGAATATCTGCTGCCAAGTCCTGGCCTCCCTCGACAGATAAGTGAAACGCATCCCCTTGGGCTTCTTGTTCCCAGAATCCATCGCCCAAGGGGCGTCAAGTATGGCAATCACGCGCTTAAGCGTCTCATAGTCAAATGTCATGCAGTGGATGGCCACCTCTGCCTGCTTATAGGCGCATGTGTCATCAGGACGAAGTCGGCAGAGCAGTGCATCCCCAATAGCAGCCTCAGTGATCATAATCTCTCTACCCCGTAGCTAAACTGAATCGAGAGTGGCACGAAAGAAGTTGCAATAAAATTCCCTTACCCATGAAGTGTTTATCCTCCCCAAATCTCTATCAACAAAATCCAGGCCCAACTCCAGAATACGGGTGTTTATGGCACGTCTCACATCATTATGGAGGACCAGTTTCTTCTCAATGTTTAGGTTCTTCTTCCGAAAAGCGGGGAACTGAAGCTCACAGTAGAGGTTTGGGAATTTGATTGGGTCAGTGGAAGGTAGCAGCTGATTTTCCTTGTCCTCTTTATTCAGGGGATTCTTAGCATAGTTTGCATAAGGTGAAGGGGTAGAGATTTTAGAGCACTTTCTCTTCTTTGAAGTAGTGGCTATAGCTTTTCCTTTGTCTGACATCCTGAAAAGCAGAGATGATACAATATAAGCAGCTAGCCAAGCAGATATAAAGCACTCAAAGCAAAGCATATTCATGAAGTGAGTAAAGAAAAGAGAATTCTTGGAATGCAAGTAACAAAATTCATAATGCAAATCAAGTTTCAAACCAAGAACTCAAATCACAATTGCACATTACTTGTTCATTAAGCCTAAGAAACGCCATATCCAAAAGAATGATCAAAAGAGTTAAGTTGAAAACCAAAAGGGAAGTTAGTTGGTTAAACAAATTAAAGTTAGAAATTAGTTTGAAAATCAGTGATATGGTGGTTACTGGTTCAATTCAAAAGGAATGTACAAAATAAGAATGTAAGCACACTCACAATCATGGAATGCATCAAGTCATTGATGATGAAATATAATATTGCTAGAAAGTAACCAATTAGAAACAAGTCATCAATCAATGTAAAGATCACTAGAATCATATGAATTGGTTTTGGTAAAGTCAAAATATTGAGGGATGAACCAATCAAGAAACATTCAAACACCAATTTCAAAGAGGCATAAAAGGCACAAGTTGAAACAAAATGGAAAACCGCATGATCCATGTGATTCAATGTAAATCAGGTATGAATAATTTGAATCAGTTAATCACACAGATTAAAAACTTCAACTAGTGTGTTTATGTAAAAGGGGCATAAAATCTTAAAAGAGATACAAGCAATGGCCAATCTGAAATTCATTCAACTATTTAATGCATATAAGCAAATCAGCATGAATAACAAGCAAGAATATGATAAAACTTGTTCTTGAGGAGTTTTCAGAACCATTTAACAGATAAAATTCTATTGACGCAGAATTTTGTCAAATAGAAGCTTGTTGCCTCAACTAAAGCAATGTCACTCATGAAATATGGTTAGGAAAAATCCGGCAGCATTTCAGCAGTAAATTGGCTATTTTCCAAATTCAAACAGTCAAATCAATTTCCATATGAATTCATTAAAAATCAAAAGCACAAAAGCCATGTATGAGTTCATATAAATGAACAAATAGCCAATCTTTTAGCAGTAGTTCATCAAAAAGCAATTTAAACTAAACCAGCATGCTACAAAAGCATTCTTTCCTTAAACAATGCACAGAGATGCTGGCTTTCAGCACAACACCAGAACAGCATCATGAACAAAATAAAATAGGAATTCAGCAATAACAGGGTCTTGAGACAAGAATAAAATAGAAAATTGAAGTGGAGCAGTTGACAATTCAATTTGAATTCGAGAAAAACAGAATCACTCCGTCAACAATGAACCATTCAATAAGCAAGCAATCTGAATTCCAACACTTCAAACACAAAGCAGCATTAAACCAGGATGCACCAGCATTAGGCAAGCCAAACATACAGCACGAGCAAAGCAAGAAAATCAATAGATGGCAACACTTTCAATCATCCTCATTATTCAAACAAGCCTAAATCTACTACTCAGCCCAGGTTCTCTAACCACCTAATTAAACTAAACTAACTAACTAAGCTAATTACAGAATTAATATAAAACAGTAAAGGAAGAAGAACATGGGAAGGCAGAAACTTGGAAAACAGAGACTGAATAGAGCAGACAAAGGGAAGGGAGAAAGGAAGATAGAGTGAACGGCCAGAGCAGAAATGGCGGCCTGGTGATGCAGCGGATGTGAGCTGACGACAATGGAGGTCGCGGCCGTCATTGACGGTGAAGCAGGGGTAAGAATGGGTGAGACAAAGAAGGGAGGATTAAGTGACTCTGAGGGAAAAGAAGAGCGAGAGACCTTAGAGAAGGGGAGATGGGGACTGCGCGAATGCGCTAGGGCTTCGCGTCTCTGGGGTAAGTGGAAATTTGAATCCACGCATGCGCACACTGTACGCGTCCGCGTGGGTGAGAAAATAAGGAAGTGGCGCAGAAGCGCCATATGCGCCCACGCGTAGATGAAGGAAATGGCAATGGGCGCGGACGCTTATGGTGCGCGTCCGTGCAGGTGTTCTGGGCCAGAGGCACAAAAGGGGCCTAGAGTTGGCATAACTCTCGGGTTCTTTGGCCTGGGTGATGTAAAACTGCATCGACGCGCGCGCGCACTGTGCGCTTGTGCGTGGATGAGTTGAATGGTGATTTGGGGCGCGGAGGCGCGAGGTACACCTACGTGTGGATAGGGTAACACAGAAAGGACACGGACGCGCACAGCGTATGTCGGTGTGGGTTAGGACACAGAGTTGGCCCAAAAGTGGCACAACTCTCTGGCCCTTGGCCCAGAAAGCTAAAATGCGCAGCCGACGCGCGCACCATGCGCTTGCACGTGGCTGGTGACTTTTTTTTTTCATGAGTTTCAAAAAGAGCTCATAATCCTCCTGACCTTCTCTAGGACTCAAAAACCAGCTAAGATGTAAAATTAAACACATTTTTTGAAATTTTGGGGATCCTTCAAACAAATTGAGGAAACTTGCAATCCAAGCAAAAACTCAAGTTCTAAGAATTATCCGTAATTAAAGCATAGAATTTATAAACATCTTAGCAAGCAAAACAAAATATATCAAGAAGTAAAGAAACTATATACAATGGAACCCAATTCATTCATTCATTATATCTACAAGAGAATGGAAAGAGTTTACCATGGTGGGGTGTCTCCCACCAAGCACTTTTGGTTTAAGTCCTTAAGTTGGACATTTGGGAGGCTTCTTGTCAAGGTGGCTTATGCTTGTATCCATTCTTGAACCTCCAAGAGTGCTTGTCCTTTAATCGGTTGTTAGAAATTCCAACCATTTTCACCAAGCTTTGGTGAGGTTCTCTCCAAGACATGAGTTTCCAAAATTGATTTTTGTAGTGTGATCTAGGATCCCATATCTTATCTTCGCACCCGTCCTCTAGTTGATCGCCTTGGTTTCGTCCGGGTAACAAGAGAGATGAATTCTCATGAAAGCACCAAACTATCCTCCTAGACCCATTTAATTGAGTATTACACCAATCCATACTCTTTGATTTTGAGCTTCCAACCATAATGAGTCTAGATTTAGAACGCCAACCACTAAACATCCTCCTTTTTCGCTTAATTCCACAAAGCGCCTTAAGTTGGCCATCCGTCTCAAGCAAACCATACTCAAGTGGGATAATAAAGCTGAGAGTTGGAAGTTTTACCCACTCAAGCGAAGGATTGGATGGCAAAATAGGTGGAGGAGTTCCCAAAGATCTTGATAAAGCACGCTCTACTCCCGTCCATCCTCTTCTGGAGGCTTCCACCACTCGGCAAGGTTTTTCAAGATCATCATCTTGCCAAGTTTCCTCAAGTTCGCATTCCTCTTCACCAATTTCTTCTATCTCTTCCCCATTACTCTCATCATAGATAGGAGGTCTAGTGAAGTCTACCTCATCATCAAGTTTAAGCATTTTGGGGAAGGACTCTTCAAACTCGAAGGGATCACATGTTGATGCGGAATCATCATAGAGAGGAGGGCTTATTGCTTGGAACACTTCTTCCAGTTCTTCACTTACAATCGATTTTGGAGGTTGTACATCGTCCTCAACATTGCATTCTAGTCCACTGGGAGAAGGCTCAACAAGATCGTCAAGGGAATTGATCAATGTGGGCAAAATATCACTAGTGATGGAATCCATTTCTTGATCAATTTCCTTTAACTCTCCGTTTACTTCCGCAACTTTACTCTCCTCTTTAACATGCTTTCCAAACTTCTTGGAAGAGGGCTTTTCAACTTGGGATTCCTTTATGTTCTCAACATATCCCAAACATCCACCTATTACTTCCTTTTGTTCGCTAATCTCTACCTTCTCCTCTTGTTGTACTTCTTGCTTCAACTCTTCTTCCTCACCATGGAGCTTCAAGTTCACTTCCTCACTAGGCTCCTTGATTGTCTCTCCACATTCAACAATGGGGGTACTTAAGGTACATGAGCTTAGGTGGGATGTTAGGTGACTCACGGCTTCTACAATGCCGGCCATTCTTGCTCTTAGCTCCTTAAACTTAGTTTCATCCTCCTCTTGTTGCCTTAAGATACGAGATTCAATGTCTCTCAATTCTAGCATGAAGGCTTCATCGGGAGGTGGCGGTGGAAGAGAGGGTTCATTGTTTGAGAGAGGATTGTTGTAATTGGAAGGTGGTTCATATTGGTGGAATTCTTGAGGTGGTGTATGTGGAATTTGTGGTTCTTAGAAGTATTGATACTAGGATGGTGGTGGTTCTAAATGTGGTTCATATGGTGGTTGGTATGGTGGGCATAGGTTATGGTCATATGGAGTTAAATGATGGTGTGAAGCATGTGAGTATGGTGTAGGGCTATATTGAGGAGTGGGATCATATGCATATGATGATTGTGGTTGACAACCACAATGAGGATCATCACACACATTGGATTGATACACATTAGGATCAGAATTATACCCATAAGAGTTCAGAGGAGGTTGTTGCCATGAAGGTTGTTCATAAGCTTGGTGTTCCTCCCATCCTTGATTTCCAAATCCTTGATGCACATCCTCATTGGAGCTTCCGTTTCCTACAACGTAGTTTGAACTACACTCATAGCCAAAAGGATGAGAATTCATAGTGAAAGAGGAAATAGAAACAAAGATTAATAAGAAACAAAGAAAACCAAATCCTAAAACTAATGAAGACTAACAAACAAACCAAAATTCAAGCTATTCACAATATATACAATAGCCAATAACATAGCACCATTGCAACTCCCCGGCAACGGCGCCATTAATTTGATGTTAAGGATTTACACCGGTTCGGAATTCCACAAAATATTTACGTTGTTAGTATAGTCCAAACCGATAGTCAATCTTCAAATCAAATTAAATTTATGGTTCTGTCACAAGTACAAACCCCAAATAAGAATTAACCGAAGTATTTAGACTCCGGGTCGTCTCCCTAGGGAAGCAATGAAGTGGTCAATTATTGGCTATGAAGGGGTAAAAGGGGTTTTGATTTATAAGAGGGCAAGAAAAAGTAAATCGAGCAAATAACTAAAGAAAGCAAGATAAAGAACTCTTGGCTAAAACTTAGGTAACTGAGATCACCATCCTTGTCAACAAACCAAATATTGATAATTGTGAGAGGCCAACCTATTAAGTCTACTTCCCAAAAGCCTTAAGTACGTAATATCTACTCCTAAGCTTGAAGTACATCAAATAGATTTGATCACATCAACCCTTAAGTCCCAACCTACCTACTAATTAACTTAGTAGTGGGTTAGCGTCAATGGGCATTAAATTGATCACCAAGGGTTCTCAAATCACCAAATCCATTATACCCGATGACTCAAGTTTACCCGATTCCCTTAGCTTCACTACAAGAAAAAAGGCCTATGGCCACGCTTTTTTCTTGCCACGCTTTAAAAGTGTGGCCAAAAGTGGTCGATGGCCACGCTTTTGTGAAGGTGGCGATAGATTAGAGATTTGGCTACTTTTTGTTTGCCACGCTTCAAAAGCGTGGCAAAAAGGGTCAACGGCCACGCTTTTGTAAGGGTGGCAATTGATTAGAGAAACAGCCACATTTTTTTTGCAACGCTTCAAAAGCGTGGCCATAGAGAGAAACAGGGACGTTTTAAAAGTGTGGCAATAGGATTTCATTACGGCCACGCTTTAAAAGCGTGGCCAAAAGGTTTAAAAAAGAAAAACCCTAATGACCCGGCCCCCATCCCGGTCCCCACCCTAATGACACTATTTCAACCCAGTCCCCAACTCTTTCACCCTGGCTACCCTAATCTAATCGATCGAGCTCACATCCCCTTTCACCCTGGCCACCCTAATCAATCGATCGAGCTCACATCCCCATTTTTCCCTCTCCAGCGCACACAACACAATACTCACACGCACCACCTCACCCACGCGGAAGAGGAGAGCTCGAGGAAGGAGACGCCGCCTTGCTGCCAGCTCCGTCGAAGACCAGCCCGCCACCGCTGTCGAGTCAAACTCGAGAGAGAGTGTGTGCAACGATGAGAGAGGAGGAGCCGCCACCGAGGAGGGGAAAGAGGAGCTGCTCCCTCGCCAGTCACCGTCATGCTTCCTGGTTGCCGATGAGGGAGCCGCGAGATCCGTTGCCATCGCGAGAAGGGGGACACGCGAGAGGGAGCCCTCAGTGTGATCGCTGTCGCAGCTGTTGAGTAAATATGTGCTTTTAATTGTTATTACTCTTTTCCAATTGATTTTAGGAAATCAAAATTTTACAGATTCGACAAGGAAGGGAACCGGTGGAAGGAGAGAACCGATGGTACCGTCAAGTTCCCGAAGAACAAGGTTAGTAGCAGGGTTTGGCTTCTCATCTGAACAAAATTGATTTGTGCTTCTTTGTTTATGTTTATTCTCTGATTCATTTGTGCTTCCCTAGTTCCCTGATTCTTCTGTTCGTAAGTAGTTAGAGAAGTTTAAATGATATTGTTTGAGCCTCATATAACAATGTCGAACTCTTTTGCTGTCATTATAGTAGTTAAATCTCAGAAGGTTAATTGGTTCATTTGTGCAACTAAGTTTTGTTCTTTTTTTTTTGTGTTTATATTGAACAAATTCATTGCTGAGTGTGGTTCTTTAGCTGTAAGCACTCCAAATTATTGAAAAAGGTAATTCATGGATTCCATATTTTTTCATTTAAAAATCATACTAGAACAATATAATCTGATATGAGAAGCTGTTAATGAGCTTGATTTATATTTATAAGAAATTATAAACTGATTGATTGAATAGCTTATCTGCTTTTGCTTTGCTGCTGCTACCTGACTCTGTTCCAATCTTAGCCTCAGGTGCCTTTTTCCTGTATTTGCATAACTTCTCTCAAGAACTTCAAAAGCTTGAGGAGTATTGCATGAACCAGAAATCCATTAATTCAATGGTATATATATATATATATATATATATATATATATATATATAATTATATTTCCATCC
>NC_029789.2:47946301-47974400 GCF_000816755.2 Arachis ipaensis | reverse complement strand
TATTTGCAGAACTTCTCTCAAGAGCTTCAAAAGCTTGAGGAGTATTGCATGAACCAGAAATCCATTTATTCAATGGTACCTATATATATATAACTCTCTTATTAATGCTTTTACTTTGTTTAATTTTCTTCAGCACCGCTTGGTTCATCTGTATTTGACCTAATGAGCTCTTTTACTTGCATGAACTAATTGAAATCTCAATATTGAGTTGCTTGATTCATAGTACTAAGTTTGATGAGAAGAAAACTGAGTTGATACTTATTTAATTTTTGTCATTTTATTTATTTAACACCATGTTTTTATTTGATTATTATTATTCATAGTACATGGTTTCCATTGGAGCAGCTTGTAATCTTTCTTGGCCTGCTGGCCGTCTCGTGATCCAAGTACTAGATGATTTCTACGAATCCTGTGGTTAAGGTGCATAACGTACCATGCACATGCACACACTTGCTCTCACACTCATGCACTCATAGGAAGAATTTCTATCAGTTTGTGCTCAATAATACTGCTATTTTCAATTATAATTGTAGTTATACTCAACATGATTCATTGTTATTGTTTACTTCTTGTTAGCAAGATAAATTTTACCATGAAAGCACCATCAGAAACTTACTAATCAATTTTGCTCCTTTGTCCATGATATGCATTTGTAAAATAGCATTTGTAAACATAGCATTTGTAATATAGCATCAGGGGTCCACAGCAAAGGAAATACCGAGTTGGTATTGATAATCTCCTTATGTTACTGATTGGCGAAATTCCTATTGCAATGCCAACTGTCCTTTCAGTTACAATGGCTATTGGTTCACACAAATTGTCTCAGCAGGTTACATTTAGTTTATTGATTCAAATATTTTGTTGAGCTATATAGGATGGAATGTAATGTTGTGCTTAAGTGCCTAAGAACTAAAATATAGAAACACGAAGATAGAGACTACATAGAAAATCAGGCAAATTTTGTTCCTAGATAGAAACATTTTTTCTGTTTCTGTATCTATCTCCTTCAAATAGATTTGTACTCTATATTTTTGTCTTGGTGCAGTTACCAAACAGGGCCTACCTGTTATCCTTGAATGATAAAAGTTATTATCTAATGATTATAGGTTAGGTACTAATGATATAAATCTTTGCAGGGTGCTATAACAAAGAGAATGACTGTAATTAAAGAAATGGCCGGAATGGATGTCCTATGCAGTGATAAAACAGGCACATTAACTCTCAACAAGCTTACAGTGGACAAGAATCTAATTGAGGTTTGATAACTCATTTGTCCTAACATTTTAAAACATAGTTAAATGTAAAGAAGATAATTTCTTAAAGAAAGAAGATAATGGAAAGACAAAGAGTAACTCCATTGTCTATACAGCCATTCATGTGTTTCCAAAATACTAACTTATTTCTTCTTTTTCCAACAATGATTAATATCTGGCAGGTCTTTGCTGATGGAGTTAATCAGGACATAGTTGTACAGTTGTACTTATGGCTACAAGGGCATCAAGGCTAGAGAACCAAGATGCAATTGATTATGCAATTGTATCTATGTTAGCAGACCAAAAGGAGGTACTATTTCAACTACCAACCTGGTTACTCCTTTGGATCATCTTCGAATCATTTGAAAAATTAAAAAATAAAACCGATGCCTTACTGACTACTAGTGGGAGATTTTACCTCTAGAAATTTGTCTCAGGAATTAATTGTTTGTAACTAAGAAGGGAAACGGATCACATCTCATACTCTTGAAAAAAAAATACCCTTACAGGTGATCAGCTTGCAATTGCTAAGGAAACAGGAAGGCGTCTTGGAATGGGCTCTAACATGTATCCTTCTTCGTCGCTGCTGGGAGAAAGCAAAGATAATTTTGCTTCTGTTCCCGTCGATGATCTTATAGAGAATGCAGATGGTTTCGCTAGTGCTTTCTTGGTAAGTATAATAGCAATCACAGAAAAGCTCTAATCCAAATTCTTGTCTATTTTCTGATTGTATATGTTCCCTCAGAGCATAAATATGAGATTGTGAAGAGGTTACAAGCTAGAAAGCACATTTGTGGGATGACTGGTGATGGAGTGAATGATGCACCAGCTTTGAAGATAGCAGACATAGGTATCGTTGTAGCAGATGCAACAGATGCTGCAAGAAGTGCCTCTGATATAGTTCTAACAGAACCTGGGTTGAGTGTGATCATAAGTGCTGTTTTAACTAGCCGTGAAATTTTCCAAAGAGTGAAAAACTACACAGTAATCCCCCAACTACGAAAATATTAAGAAAATATTGCAATAGTCCTTGTTGTAACGAAAAATTCAAAGCCTTATTTTATTTTTCTTTTGCAGATATATGTTGTATCTATCACCATCCGTATTGTGGTAAGTTATAAGTGCATATATGATATATGGAGAATTTAGCAGTGATCAAGCCATCATTTTCTTTCCTTTTCATTTTCAGTTTATTTTGGGTTGCAGGTTGGCTTTATGTTACTCACATGCATTTGGGAATTTAACTTTCCTCCCTTTATGGTTCTTGTCATAGCCATTCTCAATGATGGTATTACTATCTGCTCTCAAATACCATATTTAAAATGCATTATTTGAAGGTCTTCTCTACAGTTATAGTAACATTAGCTACTTTCAAATATCATTACCTTTTCATGGTTTTGTTTAGAATATGAAACCATGAAGTTGTCTAATCCATATAACTTACATTAGTAGCACAAATTTTCATTGTGTGTGCATGCGTGCATGTGTGTATCTTCTTCAAGAGTTTATATTCTTTCGCTTGACCCCTGATGCTATTTTACAAATGCTATGTTTACAGAATAGGAGAAATAAAGCAGTTGATGTGCTTTCTAAGATCTATATATGATCTTGCTCGCTTAGAGGATGAAGTTGATTTCCTCATAGCTCAATCAGAGCAAGACCGACAGAAAAGGAATAATGTCAAATTTTGGCATGTTTTTCAATCAAAGGAAATTAGATTGGCTTTTCTTGTTGGAGGAGGACTTCTGCTAATAATGCTTGTTTCCTTTTCTTTTATTCTTTAATCTTCTTTTAAAGTTTTTTTACAAGATAAGACATGTTTTGGTTTGCGACTTTGAGTAATAGGCTAAAAGAAAATAAAGCTAGTGTTACCTAGAATGGAAAGTGAAGCTTTAAAATAATTTATCAATTTTGTATCTGTTTTTGCCATCTTTTGCAGGTAAAAAAGTTCACAAATGTTTCCGAAACAATTATGTATGATCTAAAGGAAAGAAGTTTAAGAGGGCTAGAGGAAGGAGGAACAGCGAAGGACTTAGGATTTAAGTTATATTGTTTTTGTATTTTTCTTCACTTTTTAGTTTTGGAATTTGAACTCGAGATTTATTTTGTATTTGAGTATTAGTTTTTTAATGTATAAAATAATTATAACAAAAATTATATGTCTATAATTATTATTTGATTTGTCTTGTAATATAAGTTTGGTAATAAAAAAGAAATGAAAATTTTATATTTTGTATCGATAAAGGTAAAAATAAAAAAAAGGATTTTTTTTTTAATTTTACAAGGCTATTGCCACGCTTTTAAAGCGTGGCCGTATCTCTCGCTATAGCCACGCTTTTTAAAAGCGTGGCCATATCTTTCTCTATCGCCACGCTTCAAAAGTGTGGCCATATCTCCCACACACGGCCACGCTTTAACGGGAGGCATTTTGTAAAAAGCGTGACAAAAGAAAAAGTGTGGTGATAGGTCACCAAAAGCATGGCGATAGAGCAACCGCCACGCTTTCAGACGCCACCCTTTCAAAAGCGTGGCGATAGAGCTGTTTTCTAGTAGTGCTTACACCAAGAGTCAACAAAACTACTCAAGAGCTAAAGAGAACATTTCATCAAACACATAGAGTGCAATAGAAGTAAACATCATAAATTGCAAGAATAATAAAATCTACCAACTACTAAGTACAAGGAAAGTAAGATCACAATTCAATTCATCCATAAAAGAAACATCAACATCAAATTGCATTAAATGTAAACCGAATCCAACATGAGTTCATCATCACAAAAGAAAGTAAAATGAGAAATAAATATTACAACTAAGAGAATCAAGATGTAGAATTGAGGAATTATAAAGGAAACAAGATAAGATCAAGTAATTAATTTAAAATAAAAAACAATTTGACCTAATCCTAACCTAATTCTAGAGAGAAGAGGGAGCTTCTCTCTCTAGAAACTAACTAAAGGCTCATTTTTACTAAACTAATTGCTCTCCCTTTGCTTGGACTTCAATTCTGCATGAAATAACTCAGAAACAAGTTGGATTTGGGCCTGGGCAGCTCAGAAATCGCCCCCAGCGTTTTGCCTTTAAGTGTGCCACGTGAGAGTATCGGCGCGTGCGCGCTAGGTGCGCGTGCACGTCGATTGGCAAATTCTTCATCCACGCTGACGCGTCATGTACGCGTGCGCGTCTCTATGTGAAACCACTTCTGCGCGTGCGCACCTTGTACGTCTGCGCGCCCATTGATGCATTCCCAATCTTTGTTTCTTCATGCATTCTCCCCTTTGAATGATTTTCTCCTTATTTCTTCCATCCAATACTTGCCTTATGAACCTGAAATCACTCAACAAACACATCAAGGCATCGAATGGAATTAAAGTGAATCAAAATCACCAATTTAAGGGCCTAAAAAGCATGTTTTTACACTTAAGCACAATTCAAGGGAGAATTACAAAACCATGTTATTTCATTGAATAAATGTGGGAAAAGGTAGTAAAATCCCCTAAAATAAGCACAAGATAAATCATGAAATCGGGGTTTATCACCTTCGCCTACCTAACCTCCGTTCGATCTCATCGCCACCGCCCATCTAACCTCCTCAGCACCAGACGATCATAATTAATGCACGCAAGTAATACACAGGTAATAATCATATATCACAATTAATTCAAGAAGCAAGTAGTCATATTATACAATTAGGCAAACTCAAGTAATCAAAGCAAATAAGTACATAAAAGATGCATATGATGAATTCCTGTCATATTGGCTTGTGATATCACTTGTCGGTCTGTAAATGCCAACCCGACACATTCTTCTGGATGCAGCCTTTTCTGCCACGCCAGGGATATAGTGCCCTGCACACTTATGCAGCAGCAAATCTGCTACGCCAGAGATATAGTGCCCTGCACACTCATGTAGTATGGAGTCTACTACGCCAGGGATATAGGCTCCACACACTTCGTGCAGTAGAGAAGGAAATAACAACAACAAATCATGCAGCGAAAAAATCTGCCGCGCCAGGGATATAGGCCCTGCACACTCTCAACAACATTTACTCATGCAGCAGAGAAATCTGCTACGTCAGGGATATAGGCCCTGCACACTCTCAACAGCATTTACTCATGCAGCAGAGAAATCTGCTACGCCAGGGATATAGGCCATGTACACTCTCAACAACATTTACTCATGCAGCAGAAAAATCTGCGACGCCAGGGATATAGGCCCTGCACACTCTCAACAACATCTCCGAGTCCTCGACTCATCTCAATCACTGTCTATCGGCCTCAAATCATCACCAGTCATCACTATTTCTCATCTCAAATCACTTTCTATTATCAATTCTCAACATTCCAAGGATATAGTGCCTGGCACACTTTCCTTCAATATCCATCAAGGTCATAATAACCATCATCAGTTATCAATTCCATTCCAAACTCAATGGGTCATCATTTTCTCAAATCATATACCCTTCTTTTTAGCACTCCACCAAACCCATCCCCAGTACACCAGAAACCTAAGCCTCCATTTTCTAACTTTTTAAAATAGTACCAAATCAAATCCTCCTAAGATCATTTCCATGTTCGTTACCTAAAAATAAGCCCAAGAGTTTTAAAATGGTGTCACAGAAGTTTACAAGCTTGTTGGGAAGGTGATATAGTTTAAAAACAAAGTTTTAGTTGTAAAACAGGGCGTGTGCGTACGCACAAGGGTGTGCGTGCGAACGCCCAGGAAAGTTTTCAAATCTGTGCGTACGCATCGAGGTGTGTGTACGCACAAGTAGTAAAATTTCAACTCTGTTAATCCGCACAAGGCATGCGAACGCCCCCAACAGAGTGCACCTTCCAACGTGTGTGTGCCCACAGGGCTGTGCGTGCTCACAGGTTGTAAAACTTCATTGATTATGTGCGCGCACAGGTTGTGCTAGCACTCCCAACAGAAGGCCTTCCCTTGTGTGTGCGTACGCACAAGGCTGTGCGTGCGCGCAAGTTCGAAAAATCACAGGGGTGTGCGTGCACACATACCAGAAATCACAAAATTCTGCAACTTTGCAGAATTTGACACCAAACTTTGAATGATCATAACTTCCTCTACAAAAATCCAAATTTTACAAACTTTATATCAATTTGAAGATTTTTCAATGAACTTTTATTCTAAACAAATTCCAATAAATTTTGAAAACCGAAGCTCAAGTTATGATCCGTCAAAGTTCACCGAAAATCTATTTTTACCAAAAATCTCTAAACCTCAATTTTAACCAACCCTCAATCCAAAACCAACTCAATTACTTTTCAACCATACCAAAACAATCCAAAATTCATATCAAACACTACTTTAACTATTTTCTCAATCACACAACCTTCTAAACCATTCAACAATTATAAATCCAACCAAATTCACATTTTCCATTTTCCATTAACCTTATTAACATCAATATGACCACTCACCATCACCATCCATCATCAATGTCACATATTTCCAAACTTCCATCAAACACTACAAGAAAAAAGGCCTATGGCCACGCTTTTTTTGCTACACTTTAAAAGCGTAGCTAAAAGTGGTCAATGGCCACGCTTTTACGAGAGTGGCAATTGAATAGAGATTTGGTCACATTTTTTTTGTTACGCTTTAAAAGCATGGTGAAAGAGGTCAGTGGCCATGCTTTTATGGCGGTGGCAATTGATTCAAAATTTGGCTACCCTTTTTTTTGCCACGCTAAAAAGCGTAGCCATAGAGAGAAACCGGCACGCTTTTAAATTGTGGCGACAGAGTTTTATTGTAGCGGCGTTTTTAAAGCGTAGCCATTTCCTAAAAGTCTTTTGGCACACTTCAAAAGCGTGGCCAAAAGGTTTCCCAAAAAAATTTTCAAAGAACTCGCGCGTGGCCTTTGAAGTGTCTCTCAAACTTCATTTTTTTCCTTCTTTCAGAGAACTCCTCCAAACATTGTGCCTCACCCTAAGTCATTTAGCTAACCCTAAGTCCTCTCTTCAATGTGGCTCACCCTAACCCTCTCTTCATTGTGCCTCACCCTCACCCTAAGTTGGACACCCTCACCCTCACCGTGACCCTCACCACTCCGCGAAGAACATCACTGCGCTCGCAATGACTCCACCGATAAATCCCTCTTCCGGCACCCCTAACCCTCCGCTCACTCGTGGTCGCAAATCATCTGTCAATGCTCCCTCTGCTGCCACCTCGAAGCCCTAACCTCCTCTCACAATCTCCGTCGCTACCTCACCACCGCTAACCTCGAATGTTCTCTCTTCTCCACCGACCACTGTTTTGCCTCAAGTCACCAGCTCGCGAAGCAAGGATTAGAGGAAGATGTTGTCATCGCCGATGAGGTAGCCACCATTGTCGCTCTGGCCAAGTTCACTGTTTGGGTGCGATTCATTTTTACCTTTTGTTATAATCTTCATTTTGTTATAACCCCCATATTCCTTCTTCCTTCTTATATAATTCTGATAGGAGATAAGTTAGTTATTCATCTGGTAGTTGAAACTATTTAAATGTTTCATGCCTCATTTTGTTCACTAAAATCAGCAGATGTATCCTTAAATATATTTCAGTCTTCGGTTTAAAATGTTAACTGTGATTTAAAACTAGTTTTATGGAATCCTTTTAACCAAATAATTCACATAACAAGGACTAGGATACGCTTATGTTGCTGTTCCTGGAGGAAGAAAGTGCTACCTGTCAGAACTAAAATCAGGAAAAGAAGTTATTGTAGTTGNNNNTCCAAACGCCCCTTCTCACGTTAGTGCCTCACGTTAATTGTCTTAACGTGGCCACTAACATGGTGGTAATTGTCATCTCCAACGTTAGTGACAAAGGTGAGTGTCACTAACGTTGGCTCATCATTTCTTGCCTCCACGTTAGCTTCCATGTTAATGCAATTAACGTGGCAACTAACGTGGCTCATAGTGGCTTGGTCCAACGTTAGTGACAAAGGTGAGTGTCACTAACGTTGGCGATTCCTTGCTCCTCCCACGTTAGAGTTCACGTTAATGTAGTTAACGTGACTCTTAACGTGGCCAATTGGGCTTAGTCCAACGTTAGTGACAAAGGTGAGTGTCACTAACGTTGGCATCGTCTTCCCTTTCCACGTTAGAGTTCACGTAAACTAAGTTAACGTGACTCTTAACGTAGCCAATTGCCAATTTTGGAGTGTTAGTGGTATTCACTTTTACCACTAACGCTGGAGCTCCCCTTTCCTCCACGTTAACTACCACGTTAATGTAGTTAACGTGGCAATTAACGTGGGCTATGATGGCTTCGAAAGCATTATTGGCGATCACTTTTCTCATTAACGTTGTAAGTTCATTGATAAACCACTATTTTATGGTTTATCTTATGCTTAATTGAGTGGTTTTTATCAACTCTTTACCCATTTATTCATACTAATCGCATGCTTTATGTTTTCCTTCCTGATTTTGTGCTATGATTGAAAACATGCTTCTTTGGCCTTTATATTGCTAATATTAATCCTCTCTTATCACCATTAGATGCCTTGATATGTGTGCTAAGTGATTTCAGGGATTACAGGGCAGGAATGGCTTAGAGGATGGAAAGGAAGCATGCAAAAGTGGAAGGAATACAAGAAACTGAAGGAACTGCTAAAGCTGTCCAGCCTGACCTCTCTGCACTCAAATGATCATAACTTGAGCTACAGAGGTCCAAATGATGCAGTTCTAGTTGCGTTGGAAAGCTAACGTTCGCGGCTTCGATTTTATATATAATTTGCGATACCTGCTCCGAAGTTAGGCAATGCAAACGCGTGAATGACGCGCCCGCGTCGCATTTGCGAACTTCAATCCGCGCGGACGCGTGGACGACGCCTCCGCGTCACTTTTCCGCGACCTGAACGTAACAGAAATTGCAGGGGGCGATTTCTGGGCTGTTTTTGACCCAGTTTTCAGCCCAGAACACACAGATTAGAGGCTATAAAGCGGGGGAATGCATCCATTTATAATCATGCTTTTCATAATTTACTTTTCATAATTTAGATGTAGTTTTTAGAGAGAGAGGTTCTCTCCTCTCTCTTAGGTTTTAGGATTAGGATTCCTCTTAAAGGATTTAGGATTCAACTCTTCATTAGGTTCAATATTTCTTTTACTTTATATTTATCTCTTATTTTCAGATACTCTAATGCTTGTATTAGTTATGTTACCTAATTGGCTTATGAACTTTTCCATGTTAAGATTTGAATATTTTATTTAATATAATTGAGGTATTTCAGATTTATCACTTTTTCTATTGTTTGTTATTAATTAATGTTCTAAGTTGGATCCTAACTTGATTTTAGAGTTGATTAATATTCGGAGACCCTTGAGTTGAATTACTCAAGAGTTAAATTGTAATTGGGTTTATCGTTGGCTTGCTCTCTAGTCACTAACACTAATCCTTCCCAAGGGAGAGGATTAGAACTTGTGAATAGAAGTAGACTTCCAACTTACTTAACTTTCTTTTACTTTACTTGGTAAAGGATAACTAAGTAGAAGCAACCTTCAATTATCAATTGATCTTGAGAAAAATCCAACAAGGATAGAACTTCCGATTAATCTTCTCCAGGTCAAGGTTTTTAATTTAATTATATAATTATACTCGTTAATTTTCATTGCTTTAATTTACAATCATTTATTTTTCGAAGACGACCCGAGGTTTAAATACTTCAGTTATCAATTTATTTAGGGGTTTGTTACTTGTGACAACCAAAACGTTTGTAAGAAAGGACTTTTGTTGGTTTAGAAGCTATACCTGCAATGAGGATTTATCTGCGAATTTCTAGACCACGCAAAAGTTCTCTCTTCAAAATGGCGCCGTTGCCGGGGAATTGCAAACGTGTGCCTTATTATTGGTTATTGTAAATATTTAAAAAAAATTTATCTTATCTTTCTTATCTTTAAAAATCAAATATTTTTTTTTAAAAAAAAATCATATCTTTTTCAAAATCTTTTCTTATCCTTTTTCAAAAATCATATCTTTTTCAAAATATTTTCTTTTTATTAATTTTTATTTTTATTTTCTCCTACTACTATGAACTCTCACCCCTTTGGCTATGAGTCTGGTTATAATTATGTTGCAGGAAGAGGAAATTACAATGAGAACAGGCATCAAGGTTGGAACAATCAAAGATGGGAGGAGCCACAAGGGTTTGATCAACCCTCATGGCAACAACCACCCCCAATGGACTATCAACAACCACCACCATATGCCTATAAATCCTCTCCTCAACATGACTTTGGACCACCATACTCACAAGCCCCTTTTCACCATTCACCTCCATATGACCCTAACCCGTATCCACCATACCAACCACCTTATGAGCCAAATGAACCATACATAGAACCACCCCATTCCAATACAATTACTCTCATGAACCACCACCTCAATATACACTATCTCCTTATCATTGTCAAGATGAACCACCTTCCTACCATGAACCCTTTCTCCCAACAAATGAACCCTCCTATCCACCCCAAACCTCCATGGAGAAAGCACTTGCCGATCTAAACTCTACTATACAAGCTCTCTTCGCCCAAATCGGACCACCAAATACCTTCAACAATCAACCCTCAAGCTCTAGTGCACTTCCTTGTCAACCACAGAATGATCTATCCATCCCATCACTACCATCCATGGAAGAGCACCCACATCCATCAATCCAAGAGCAACATGATCTCAATGATGCTATTGACATGGAACAAGAGAGAAGGGATTATCTTTGCGAATCCATACTTCATAAGGAGCTAGAGGAGGCCCTAAAGGTGAAGGTAGTAAAAACCCTTGAAGTCGAAGAAGTGGTTGAAGAATTAGTGAAGGAAGAATCAAGGGATCATCTCAAGGAAGCAGCGGATCGATTTCATGCAACTCTATATCAACTAAATCAAGCGATAAGTCGATTAGCTTCCCAACGCTCGGACACTCAAAGTGCTCCCATGGCTACATGTGGAGAATCAATAAAAGAGCGTAGCATAAAGGAGATACTAGAAACTCCAATGGACAATACGGAGCATGACTTTGTACTAAAACAAGTGGAGGAAGCTGTAATTATTGAAAAGGAAGAAGTGGTTGCAGACTTAGGAGATGCTGAACCTCCATGGGAAAGTCAGGTTATAGAACCTCCTTCCAAGGCGATTGAAATTGATGCTGAGGAGGGTGTACAACCTCCAAGGCATATCATGATTAAGGACTTGGAAGAGGTCGATCAAGAGATGGAGATTAAAGAAGAAGAAGCACAGCCTCCCATGCCCTCGGTAAGCAATGAAGAAGAGATTGAATTGGAAGAAAGCTACCAAGAGGAAGAGGTTGAAATTGAAGAAGCTTGCAAAGAGGTGGAAGTTGTCAAAGAGCACAAGGGAGTGGAGCTTGGAATTACCTTGCCAAAGTTATTGGAGACCCCTCCCCCTAAGTTGCCATCATCCTTCACAACATTCAAGTGAGTAAAATTCATATCCCTTAGCTTTCTAATTCCACTTGAATATGGGCTACTGGAGATGGATGGTCAACTTAGAGCTCTTTGTGACATTAAGAGTAAGAGGAAGATGGTCAGTGGTAAGAATTGTCCTGCAAGGTTCATTATGGTTGGAAGCTTTAAGTTTAAATGCAAAGGTTGGTGCAGAGCTCAATTGAATGGGTCTAGGAAGCTGTTTGGATGCTTCAATGAGAATTCTAAAGCTGAACCACCCGGATGGAACAATATTGCTCAACAAGACGACGGGTGCAAAAGCAAGATTTGGGACCCCGGAATTCATTCTGGCAATCAACACTCTTGGGGCCTTGTCACTTGCTTTAACTTACTTGAAGGCTTTCTACGCCTAGTTTGGGACCCCGGAGGTTACTGGAAGTACAAACATTGGTGGAGATTCCTGGATGAATACAAGCATAAGCCACCATAACAGGGAGTTCACCAAATGTCCAACTTAAGGACTTTAACTAAAAGTGCTAGGTGGGAGACAACCCACCATGGTATGATCGTTCTTGTTTCAGTTTTATTTCGTTTTGTCTGTTTTTATATTATATTATTTTCATTGAACCTGAATACTATTCATAGCATTTGCATCAGCACTGCATACTGCATTAAAAAAAACACACGCGACGCGGCAGCGTCGCTGATGCGTCCGCGTCACAAGTGCATTAGGAGAAAAGAAAAGTGAACAGAGAGTCACACGAGAGCGTGGCTAGAGGCGTGCCTTTGGCACAAATTGATCCACGCGACCGCGTCACTGACGCGTCCACGTCATGTGGGAAAAATGCCTCCCACGCGTCCGTGTCACCCACGCGAACGCGTGGCCCTGTGAAATCGACGTAAAGCGGTGTATGGCAGAAAGTTCTGATGGAGTGGGGCTGGAACTATGCTAGAAGCTCAAGCCCTACCACGAAAATGTGTACCCCACACGTTCGCGTCATTTTTAAAAGAAAGGCCATTCACGCGATCGCATCACCCACGCGATCGCGTCACCCAAAAATTTGGCAAGAAATAGTTTCGAACAAAGAGCTGTACGACCGCGAGGCTGCCCTCGCGCCAGTAGCACCAAACGAGTCACGCGTCCGCGTGACCCACACGTCCGTGTCACTTGACCTTATCGCGTACCACGCGAACGCGTACCCCACGCGTCCGCGTCGCCTTCGCCGCACAGCTTATCTAAATTAGCCAAAAATATCTTATCTTTTCTTCCCCAATCCTAATTTTTCTTTTTTCTTCTTTCTTTCTTAATTTATTCACTTCTCATCCTTTTTCACTCCCATTCTATTTCATTTAATTTATTTGCATACTTTTATTCATTCCATTTTAATTTTGTGCATATTTTTATTTTCTTTTCTAAATTCATTTTTTTCCTTTGGTGTTGAATTTTCTTATTTTACTGTTGCATCTTCTCTTGAATTATTTTGGGTGCTTAGTGACTTGTTTTTATTCTGGTTAGGTAATATTATTTAAATCAATGCCTCTCTTTTATACCTGTATTACTTTTGCATTGACATGAATTTTTATTATCTTTTCTTACCCACACTCTCTTCCCTATTGTTGCAAACTTTTGCACTCTTAATTTGCCATGACATTCTACTGTTTTCTCACTTACATGTTGTAGCTACCATGTAATTGGGACCCTTATTATCTGGCATTAACACCCATATTTTATTTAATTTCTATCTTTATTTTTTGGATACTTTTCTTCTTTTTCTCTTCTTTTAGGCTAGCCACCGAAGACGGAAAAAGGGAGAAACTTCTAAAAGGGGAGACAAACAAGTCCATCTGCACAATCCTTGAAGAAAAGCATCAGTTGGAACAACCCGTCCACCTGCACATCTCAGCATGCACCGAGGATGGTGCAATCTTTTAAGTGCGGGGAGGTCGATACCGATCTCCATGGGTTAGTTACCTTCTTTTCAACACCAATACTCTATTTTCTTAATTTGTTGATTGTTGCATTTGCATGTTTGTTTGATTTTATGCATTTAGTTACTACTTGGTTAAAGTAGTATTTTCTTTTTCAAGAAATTTTTATAATATTTTACTAATTTAAATTAAAAACTTTTCTATTAAAACTTGTTTGAAGTTGTATTTGGAATATAGTTTAAAAAGCTAAGAACACACAACCTGTGAGATTTTGAGCTTATTTATATGGTTACATTATTTAACCATAAATTTTTATTCTTGTGTGTTTTCTTCTCCATGATTGCAATCTTTGCTTTGTTCCATTCTATATGTCCAATATTTAGTGTATTTACATGCTTGCATATGATTGAGGCCATTACTTGTTTAGCTCACTTATCCCAAATAAGCCTACCCTTTCAATCACCTTTGTTTGCCACCTTGAGCCTTTTTAATCCCATTTATTCTATATTTTACCACATCACTAGCCTTAAGCAGAAAAACAAATTAAATACCCCAATTGAATCTTTGGTTAGCTTAAGATAGATATTGTGCATCAACTAAGTGTGGGGAAATTGTGGGAACATGGGTTAATAAGGGAATGTATCATGTTTCTAATTTATTTGAATATTGGGAATTTGGGAACCGACTCATGAAAAACCAAAATAGAAAAATAATAGAAAATCCATGTGCATTGATAAGTTATGTTTATTTCTCTACAAAAAAAAAGAAGAAGAAAGAAGAGAAAAATCCAAAAAATATTCAATAAATAAGTAAATAAATAAGGGGACAAAATCACCCCAATGCTAAGTTAATGAAAAGATCAATGCACATGTGATAAAAGTAAAGAAATATCAAAAATTTGGTACATGAGTATGGGAATCATACAAAAGTGGGAATTATGGGTAGTTAGGCATGAATTTAACAGTTTATAGAGTATACATATATTAGGTGAGAGCTTAGGTTAATTAAAGATTCATATTATAGCTCACTTGGCCATACATATATCCTCACCCTTACCTTAGCCCCATTACAACCCTGAAAAGGCCTCATGATGTTTGCATTGGTATACTAAATATTTGTTGATTGGTTAGATGAAGAACAAAGTTTAGAAAGCATGACTAGGGAAGAGTAGAGTGATTGACCCTAGACACTTGAGAGTTAGAGTGATATACACCACCAGTAAGGGTTCAATGCTTGACTCTATGTTCCCTGCTTTCATGAGCTATCTTCTTACAAGTTTACTTGTCTTTTATTATATAATTTGAATTAGTGGACTTTGATTCATATTTGTCTTGGAGAACTTATTTACTTTTAACCAAGTAGGTAGAAACATCTTAGCATATAGTTGCATTAGATAGGTTGCATTTCATACATTCTACCATTCCTCTTCACTTCTTTTATAGCTTCTCTTGAGCTTAGCATGAGGACATGCTAATGTTTAAGTGTGGGGAGGTTGATAAACCACTATTTTATGGTTTATCTTATGCTTAATTGAGTGATTTTTATCAACTCTTTACCCATTTATTCATACTAATCGCATGCTTTATGTTTTCCTTCCTAATTTTGTGCTATGATTGAAAACATGCTTCTTTGGCCTTTATATTGCTAATATTAATCCTCTCTTGTCACCATTAGATGCCTTGATATGTGTGCTAAATGATTTCAGAGATTACAGGGCAGGAATGGCTTAGAGGATGGAAAGGAAGCATGCAAAAGTGGAAGGAATACAAGAAACTGAAGGAACTGCTAAAGCTGTCCAGCCTGACCTCTCTGCACTCAAATGATCATAACTTGAGCTACAGAGGTCCAAATGATGCGGTTCCAGTTGCGTTGGAAAGCTAACGTCCGGAGCTTCGATTTAATATATAATATGCCATAGCTGTCCCGAATTTAGACGACGCGAACGCGTGAATGACGCGCCCGCATCGCATCTGCGAACTTCAATCCGCGCGGACGCGTGGACAACGCCTCCGCGTCACTTTTCCGCGACCTGAACGTAACAGAAATCGCAGGGGGCGATTTTTAGGCTGTTTTTGATCCAGTTTTCAGCCCAGAACACACAGATTAGAGGCTATAAAGTGGGGGAATGCATCCATTCATAATCATGCTTTTCATAATTTACTTTTCATAATTTAGATGTAGTTTTTAGAGAGAGAGGTTCTCTCCTCTCTCTTAGGTTTTAGGATTAGGATTCCTCTTAAAGGATTTAGGATTCAACTCTTCATTAGGTTCAATATTTCTTTTACTTTATATTTATCTCTTATTTTCAGATACTCTAATGCTTGTATTAGTTATGTTGCCTAATTGGCTTATGAACTTTTCCATGTTAAGATTTAAATATTTTATTTAATATAATTGAGGTATTTCAGATTTATCACTTCTTCTATTGTTTGTTATTAATTAATATTCTAAGTTGGATCCTAACTTGATTTTAGAGTTGATTAATATTCGGAGACCCTTGAGTTGAATTACTCAAGAGTTAAATTGTAATTGGGTTTATCGTTGGCTGGCTCTCTAGTCACTAACACTAATCCTTCCCAAGGAAGAGGATTAGAACTTGTAAATAGAAGTAGACTTCCAACTTACTTAACTTTCTTTTACTTTACTTGGTAAAGGATAACTAAGTAGAAGCAACCTTCAATTATCAATTGATCTTGAGAAAAATCCAACAAGGATAGAACTTCTAATTAATCTTCTCCGGGTCAAGGTTTTTAATTTAATTATAATAAAATTTCTTATTTATTTTTATTGCTTTAATTTATAAATATACCTGTGCCCATTGCCCAAACTCCAAAACCCCAATTTACAAACTCATAACCAATAATAAGAACATAATTCCCTGCAGTTCCTTGAGAAGACGACCCGAGGTTTAAATACTTCGGTTATCAATTTATTTAGGGGTTTGTTACTTGTGACAACCAAAACGTTTGTAAGAAAGGACTTTTGTTGGTTTAGAAGCTATACCTGCAACGAGAATTTATCTGCGAATTTCTAGACCACGCAAAAGTTCTCTCTTCATTCATTCCCACTCCACGTTAGTGGTCACGTTAATTAGATTAACGTGGCTACTAACGTGGCTCTTCCTTGCTTCCTTTGTCCTGAAATCAAGCAAATAGAATGCATCAAAGCTCTAATCCAGGTTATGAGATCATGCATCATCTAAATTGTCATTCGATTCATGCATAATTCTCATAAAACCACATGAAATTCACAATGTTTGCTTGAATCAAGATGTAAGTGATTATCTACCCAAAACTTGCTTATTAACTAAGAAAATGCATGAAACTACCCTAAAACAGTAAAGAAAAGGTCAGTGAAACTGGCCAAAATTCCCTGGCATCACAACACCAAAATTAAAGCTTGCTTGTCCCTAAGCAAGTACTGAAACATGATAATACTGAATGAAATGACAAGAGAAATGAGTCATTATTGTGGAAGTCATGTCCTTGGTTTTATGGGGTTTCATGCATAGCAACTTAGGTTCATTCCTTCATTGGCTTTCAGACCTTTACCATGCCCTGGAATACTCACTTGATTGCACCCTATGAGACTTTTATTCATTGATCCCTTTGTCTTTTTAGGGTTTGATTGTATTCTTAGACTAGGTGCTTTGTAAGGGGGCGACTCTTTAAGATAAGCTTTCAGCCAGCACTCCCGAACCAGTTGGTTCAAGGTGCTAGGTGTTAAGGCACCCCTAAGGACTTACTCCCTTAAGTCTCTTTCCCCCATACATTCACACCACAGGCACATGGTTTATTTTTTCCTTCTTGAGACCTTGGTGTCCAACACCTCTTTGGGTTACTAAGTGCTCTGTAGCAAGGGTTACTCTTGATAGTGGACTTTCAGCTGATAATCCCGGGTTAGTTAACCCAAGTTACCAAGTGATAAGGCACTTCTGAGAGCTTATTCATCCAAGTAGATCCTTTACACAAGAGCACCACAGACACATGCCTTAAGATTCAACCCTTGGTGCCTAGCCTTATTTCTTACTCTTTTTCTTTATTTCCCAACTTTCATTTTTCTTGCCCCTTTTCTTATTAGGATCTTGTTATTTAGCTAGTCTCATGGGGTGTGTTTCAAGCATATGATTCAGGACAGATAGTTGCCTTCCTACCTTGTTGGTGAACCAACTTAGCTAAGTAATTACTACACCACAAGCTTAAGAACTTATTCCACAAATTGAACCTCACTCTGGTCTTTCATAACATCTCTTTTTATTTAACTTAGAGGACAAGCATACAAGAAAGCAAGGTGAAAATGCAGCAGATAACTTGG
Organism: Arachis ipaensis; assembly: GCF_000816755.2. Classification (NCBI taxonomy): domain Eukaryota; kingdom Viridiplantae; phylum Streptophyta; class Magnoliopsida; order Fabales; family Fabaceae; genus Arachis; species Arachis ipaensis. Next base: position 47,956,508 of record NC_029789.2, on the reverse strand, counting down.
CACAGCATACATATGACAAAGGCGGGGCAAAACGAACATTAAATCCTAGTGATGTAAACTAAGGAGTAGCTAATAATCAAGGATACATTCAGACTTCCAATTTGAGCATTTCCAAGCATATGGAATCGGGTAACGATACAACCTTTTGGTGGTGACTTCTAGCCATCCCTTTGTTGTCATCGTCCACAGCTTTTGCATCCTTCTTCGCCTCCTTGGATGATAGTGTACCGTTGTTCCCGAAGATTTGATTGAATTCCTGCAAAGTTATTGGAAGTTGCTTGTTCCCAAAGCACTTGAGAATTAGTTAGCATGCATGTATGCTTGTGAGTTTCTGAACCTGATTTGGTGTGTGAACACCAAACTTAGTTCCTTGCCTAATGCAACAGATTGAATACATGCAGAGGATCTTATGTTCTTTTATTACTAAAACGACTATGAACTAGAAACTAAACTCTTGTCAAGTGGTTTCCCTGATTGGTCGAGGCTAGCAATTTTCTCTTGAAGAGGTGTAGTGTGATTCTAACTGAAATCTTTAGTGGAACACCAAACTTAGAATTACACATTCACTCTTTGATTGTTTTGGTGTGCAACACCAAACTCAGCTCCTCGCAATGCAGGGTAAACTACTTGTAACTTTTATTGAAATGATCATGAAAAGAAAAATACTTAGGTTGGGTTGCCTCCCAATAAAGCGCTCTTTTAGCATCGCTAGCTCGACGATTTCTCCATCAATTGAGATGATATTTCACTTTGGGGCTTTCCCCCATGTTGCCTATGTAATGCTTGAGCCTTTGTCCGTTCACAGTGAAAGTCCTCCTTGAGCTTTCCTCCATGATTTCTATGTGTCCATACGGCGAGACCTTTGTGACAAGAAAGGGTCCAGACCACCTTGATTTGAGTTTTCCAGGGAAAAGTCTCAATTTGGAGTTGTAGAGGAGCACTTGCTGTCCCTTTTCGAAACTCCTGGGTGTCAGATTGATGTCATGTCTTCTCTTTGCCTTTTCTTTATAGATCTTGGCATTTTCATAGGCTTGAGATCTGAACTCCTCCATTTCGTGCAACTGCAGGACTCTTTTTTCACCAGCGACAAGGCTATCAAAATTTAGTAGCTTGAGAGCCCAGAGGGCTTTGTGTTCAAGCTCCAATGGTAAATGACAGGCCTTTCCATACACCAGTTGATATGGGGACATCCTGATTGGTGTTTTGAATGCCGTTCTGTATGCCCAAAGAGCATCATCTAGCTTCTTCGACCAGTCCTTTCTTGATGCTCCTACATTCTTTTCCATAATCCTTTTTAACTCTCTGTTAGATATCTCGGTTTGCCCACTTGTTTGGGGGTGATAAGGTGTGGCAACCTTGTGCTTTATCCCGTATCGTAGGAGAAGAGCTTCTAGTGGCCTCTTACAAAAATGGCTCCCTCCATCACTAATGAGCGCTCGTGGGACTCCGAACCGGCTAAAGATATTCTTTCTGAGGAAGTTCATGACCACCTTGTTATCATTTGTTGGGGTTGCAATGGCCTCTACCCACTTGGAAACGTAATCCACTGCTACTAGGATATACTTGTTTGAATATGAGGTTGGATGTGGTCCCATGAAATCGATTTCCCATACATCAAACAGTTCCAGTTCTAAGATGAAATTATGTGGCATCTCATTTCTTTTGGGTAGGTTTCCAGCTCTTTGGCATTCATTGCAGCTCTTTGCTACTTCCTTGGCATTCTTGAAAAGGGTGGGCCAAAAGAATCTGCTTTGTAACACCTTGGCTGCAGTTCTTTCCCCTCCAAAGTGACCTCCATAGCACGAGCCATGGCAGTTCCATAAGACCTCTCTTCCCTCTTCTTCTGAAACACATCTTCTAAGGAATTCATCTGAACACTTCTTGAATAGGTATGGTTCATCCCAAACAAAATACTTCGCGTCATTGATGAGCTTTCTTTTTTGATGTTTGTTGATTTCTGGAGGTAAAGCCCCAGTTGCCTTGAAATTGGAAATATCTGCGAACCAGGGTACTCTGTGAACCGTCATCAGCTGCTCATCTAGGAAGAACTCATTTACACTTGTATCATGTGATCCTTCTTTATCATGTGGGATTCTGGATAGGTGATCTGCTACTTTGTTCTCCACTCCTTTCTTGTCTCTAATTTCAATATTGAATTCCTGCAACAACAAGATCCATCTTATTAGTCTCGGTTTTGATTCTTGCTTGGCAAACAAATATTTAAGTGCTGTGTGATCTGTGAAAATGATCACTTTGGCACCAATGAGGTACGATCTAAACTTGTCAAATGCAAAAACTATTGCCAGCAACTCCTTTTCAGTAGTGGTATAATTTCTTTGAGTGTCATTGAGGACTTTGCTAGCATAGTATATCACATGGACCAAGTTATCTTTCCTTTGTCCTAACACTGCCCCAACTGCAGAATCAGATGCATCATACATCAGTTCAAATGGTAAGTTCCAGTTAGGTGGGGAAATGATAGGGGCAGAGGACAGCTTCTTTTTCAAGTTTTCGAATGCTAGCATACATTTTTCATCAAAGACAAATGGTGTATCAGATACAAGGAGATTGCTTAAGGGCTTGGCTATCTTTGAAAAATCTTTAATAAACCTTCTGTAAAAGCCGACATGCCCTAAAAAGCTCCTAATTGCCTTGACATCACTTGGTGGGGGTAATTTTTCAATGAGTTCCACCTTAGCTCTGTCTACCTCAATACCTTGGTTAGAAACCTTATGGCCAAGAACTATTCCTCCTGTCACCATAAAGTGACATTTCTCCCAGTTCAAGACCAGGTTGGTCTCTTGACATCTTTTTAATACTAGGGCCAAGTGATTTAGGCAATTAGGGAAGGAATCTCCGAATACCAAAAAGTCATCCATAAAGACTTCAATGAATTTTTCTATCATATCTGAGAAAATGGAGAGCATGCAGCATTGAAAAGTTGCAGGTGCATTACATAGCCCAAATGGCATGCGCCTGTAGGTAAACACTCCATATGGGCAAGTGAATGAGGTTTTCTCTTGGTCTCTCGGATCAACCACTATTTGGTTATATCCTGAATAACCATCGAGAAAACAGTAATATGCGTGTCCTGCAATTCTTTCCTGCATCTGATCCATGAAAGGAAGGGGGAAGTGATCTTTTCTTGTAGCTTCATTGAGTTTTCTGTAATCTATGCACATCCGCCATCCTGTGACGGTCCTTGTAGGGATTAGTTCGTTCTTTTCATTGGGGACTACAGTGATTCCTCCTTTTTTTGGGACAACTTGCACGGGGCTGACCCATGGGCTGTCTGAGATCGGGTAGATCACCCCTCCTTGCCGTAACTTCATGACTTCTTTCTGCACCACTTCCTTCATGACTGTATTCAGCCTCCTTTGGGGTTGAATGGATGGTTTGACATCGTCTTCCAACAGTATCTTATGCATGCATATGGCCGAACTGATTCCTTTCAGGTCAGCGAGGGTCCATCCAATGGCATCCTTATGCTTTCGCAATACTTGGAGTAGTTCATCCTCTTGATCTTGGCTGAGGGCTGAGTTTATGATCACTGGGTAACTTTCATTCTCTCCTAAGTATGCATATCTGAGAGTGGGTGGTAGTGCTTTGAGTTCAAGTTTGGGTGCTTCTTTTTTTTCATTCTCTTCCTTTGGTGCACCCTGTATATGAATCTCTGCTGTTGCAGCCTCTTCGCTAGATGTTGATTCCTCCTCTGTTAACCCTTCAAGTTCTTCTTCTTCAAAAATCTATTGTACTGCGTCTTCTAGTGAATCTAACCTCATACATTTGCCCAATGGTTCTGGTGGGTAACTCATGGCCTTGAACACATTGAATGTCATCTTCTCATTGTGTAATCTGAGGGTGAATTCACCTTTTTGGACATCAATGATAGCTCCAGCAGTGGCCAAGAACGGTCTTCCCAGGATGATGGAGGCCTTGGCTTCCTCCTTCATGTCCAGCACTACAAAGTCTGCTGGGAAGATAAAATCTCCTACCTTCACCAGCAAATCTTCTACTATGCCATGAGGAAACTTGAACGATCGGTCAGTAGGGCCATTTTTGTTGGCTTAGCCTCCTCAATCCTCATTTTTCTCATCATAGCTACTGACATCAGATTTATGCTGGCTCCTAAGTCACACAGAGCCTTCTCCACTGTGATTTCCCCTATAATACAAGGGATCTGGAAGCTCCCAGGATCCTTCAATTTCTGGGGTAGTTTGTGCTGAATGATGGCACTACATTCTTCGGTTAGTATCACAGTCTCATTGCTCTTCCAGCTTCTCTTTTTAGTCATTAATTCCTTTAAAAACTTGGCATAGAGCGGCATTTTGCTCTATTGCTTCAGCAAAGGGTATATTGATTTGTAGTTTCTTAAAGATTTCCAGAAATCTTAAGAATTGGTTGTCATCCCCCTTCCTTTTCAATTGCTGAGGGTATGGAGCTTTTGGGACGTCGGGCTTCAGCATTTCTCCTTTTTGCTGTGAACTAGGAATGGGAATTTGGACTTCATCTCGTTCCTTTTCTCCTTCATTTGAGTTCTTCTCTTGTGATTTCTTGGAAATTTCCTTCAATTCCTTCCCACTTCTGACGGTGATAGCCTGACATTCCTCTCTTGGGTTTGGATCGGTGTTGCTGCACAGGTTATGGCTGGGAATTTGCTTGAATAGGTAGCCAATTTGTGTCTCAAGTTTCTTGATGGCAGCATCTTGATTCTGCATATTGGACCGCACTTCCTCTCGGAACATTTTACAGTCCTGGACTTCTTTGCATATTCGTTTAAGTAGGGTCTCAATCCTTGAGAGTCTATCTTCAGATGATGGTGAGTTGGAGTTGGAGGGATGAGAATGTCCATTTTGGTTTTGATATGGATGTTGAGAGGTGTTGTTAGGTGGGTGCTGATATGATCTCTGTGTGGAATGTTGGTGAGCTGCATTGTTTTTGGGGTTGTGATGTCTCTGATCTTGGCCTTGATCTTGTTGATTTTCCCACCCAAAGTTTGGGTGGTTCCTCCAACCAGGGTTGTAAGTTTTGGAGTATGGATCATGGGTCTGCCTGGGTGAGTTTCCAATGTAGTTGGCTTGTTCCTGATCACCTTCTGCCTCTGTATTCACTCCTTCTTGAGCTGCTGATGAGGTAGTGATTGCTGCTACTTGATTCCTTTCCATCTTCTTGGTAAGGTCAGCCAGCTGCTTGGTGATCATCTTGTTTTGGGCCAACAGTGCATCCACGTTGTTTAGCTCTATTACTCCTCTAGTGTTACCTCTTTCAGAAGCATAGAAGTAGTCATTCTCAGCTACAGTCTCAATGACATCTATGGCTTCTTCAATGGTCTTCTTCTTGTTCAGAGATCCCCCAGATGAGTGGTCTACTGCCTTCTTTGATTCGTACGAAAGACCCTCATAGAAAATGTGTAACTGCATCCATTCATTGAACATATCTGGCAGGCACCTTCTTGTCAAATCCTTAAACCTCTCCCATGCTTTATAGAGAGTTTCACCATCTTATTGCCTGAAGGTTTGTACCTCAGCTCTCAACCTGTTGATCCGTTGATGAGGATAGAATCTCGCCAAGAATTTGTTCACCACATCTTCCCAAGTTGTTAAACTCTCCTTCGGGAAGGATTCCAGCCATTTGGATGCTTTGTCCTTGAGTGATAAGGGAAACAGAAGCAGTCTATAGGTGTCAGGATGTACACCATTAGACTTCACAGTATCACATATCCTAAGGAATGTGGTTAAATGTTGATTGGAGTCTTCTTGGACACTTCTTCCGAATGAACAGTTGTTCTGAACAAGGGTGATGAGCTGTGGCTTTAGTTCAAAGTTATTGGCATGTATGGTTGGCTTTTGGATGCTACTTCCATAGTTTCTTGGGTTTGGGTTGATGTAAGATCCCAGAACTCTTCTCTCTTGTCCAACATGATGCACTGGGCCTTCTCTACCATGGTTGTGAGCCTCTTCTTCATGATGGTTCTCCATATTCTCATCCATGTCTGGTTCAAAATATTCTTCCTCTTCCTCAGCACCAACAACTCTCTTTCCTCTTGCTTCCCTCCTTAGTCTAAGGAAGGTCCTCTCAGATTCAGAATCAAAGGAAATTGAAGCCCCGCTTCATCTACCTGTCATACAACCAACAAGGCCAAAGCAAAAGGGAGATAGAGAATATTCTTTGTTAAAAATGCTGTTAGTGTGAGTGATGCAATATATCAAACAGTTAGTGGGTTAGTGAACTGAATTGTAACAAATACGAAAACACCACAAACGGATAGGGGTAAAGGGAAGAAAATAACTGAAACTGAAAGCAAATTACTCAAACGAAATTAAATCAAACAAAAGAAAAATGCTCAATCTAGTTATCCACCAATTTAATCATTTTTGATACAAAATCAATCCCCGGCAATGGCGCCATAAACTTGATGCACGGAAACTTGTCTCTCAACAATTTTCCCTCGGCAAGTATACCGAATTGTCGTCAAGTAAAAACTCACAATAGAGTGAGGTCGAATCCCACAAGGATTGATTGGTCAAGCAACTTTAATTGGAGGAATGTTCTAGTTGAGCTAAGCAGAATTTGATTTGAGAATTGCAGGAAATTAAATGGCGGGAAAGTAAATAACAGAAAGTATAAATGCTGGAATTAAAGAGCAAAATGTAAATGGCGGAAAGTAAATTGCAGAATCTTAAATGGGGATTTGGGGAAATGAACATAAAAGTAAATGGCAGAAAGTAAAAGGAATGGGTAAGATCAGAAATGGGGAGTTCATTGAGCTCAGGAGATGTTGTATTCTCCGGATCAAGTTCATTTCCATCTCTTTCTCAATCAATGCATCCATTGATCTCCTTGGCAATCTTAAGTGATTGAACTCCAATTCCTTGGTAATTCAATCTCTCAAATCTTGATTAATAGCCAATTCCTTCGTCTAATTGCTCAAGAGAAGAGATGAAGTGTGGTCACTGATTATACCACATGTATTTCCAAATCAAAGTATTGGGAGGATTAAATGTCACCATATCCGTCCAAACCCCAATTTGGTCCAACATGAGAAAGCATTTCTAGCATTATCTCTTCATTCCTCTTCCAAGGTTCTGAAGAGATCCAAGTATGAATAGCTTCTTTTCCAAGACAGCTACCCAATTGGATGAAGATTGAAAGCTTTCTAGTAAAATCAAGAGAAAAGAAAGAAGAAGAATAATGAAAACTATTATTGATCCATCAAATTACAACAGAGCTCCCTAACCCAATGAAAAGGGTTTAGTTGTTCATTGCTCTAGGAATGGAAAGCAAAGATGGAAAATACATGTTGAAAGTAAAACTAAAAGTTGCAGAGAAAGTAAAATTATACAGAGAGTAGTTCTCCCAATGGCCAAAAGCTTTTTTTCTCTAGTTCAAAACTACTCCTATATATACTACTCTTCTGATCTTCTAGTTGGCTCTTCAAGTCTTTGGATATGGGCCTTTGGATCTTGAGTTGAAGCAGTTTGAAATCTTCAGTGGGCTTATCTTTACTTGCAGAGAAAGTGTGAAGTAGGCATGGACTTTAGCTAGGACGTTAGTGGTGTTAACGTTAAGTGAAAATGTGGGTTCGAGAACGTTAGTGACGATCACCTTTTTCACTAACGTTCCTAGCCCAAGATGGTTCACGTTAACTTCAACGTTAGTGGCACTAACGTGACCACTAATGTTGCCTCTTAGTCCATCGCAAGCGTTATTGGCATTTACCTTTGCCAATAACGTTGCTCTTCCCCCCCCCCCCCCCTTTTTCTCACGTTAGTATAACTAACGTGGCTCTTAACGTGGGCATGCCTCAGCCTCGAGAGCGTTAGTGACACTTACTTTTGTCACTAACGCTCCAAACGCCCCTTCTCACGTTAGTGCCTCACGTTAATTGTCTTAACGTGGCCACTAACGTGGTAGTGATTGCCATCTCCAACGTTAGTGACAAAGGTGAGTGTCACTAACGTTGGCTCATCATTTCTTGCCTCCACGTTAGCTTCCACGTTAATGCAATTAACGTGGCACGTGGCTCATAGTGGCTTGGTCCAACGTTAGTGACAAAGGTGAGTGTCACTAACGTTGGCAATTCCTTGCTCCTCCCACGTTAGAGTTCACGTTAATGCAGTTAACGTGACTCTTAACGTGGCCAATTGCCAATTTTGGAGCGTTAGTGGTATTCACTTTTACCACTAACGCTGGAGCTCCCTTTCCTCCCCGTTAACTACCACGTTAATGTAGTTAACGTGGCAATTAACGTGGGCTATGATGGCTTCGAAAGCGTTATTGGCGATCACTTTTCTCATTAATGTTGTAAGTTCATTCCCACTCCACGTTAGTGGTCACGTTAATTAGATTAACGTGGCTCTTCCTTGCTTCCTTTGTCCTGAAATCAAGCAAATAGAATCCATCAAAGCTCTAATCCAGGTTATGAGATCATGCATCATCTAAATTGTCATTCGATTCATGCATAATTCTCATAAAACCACATGAAATTCACAATGTTTGCTTGAATCAAGATGTAAGTGATTATCTACCCAAAACTTGCTTATTAACTAAGAAAATGCATGAAACTATCCTAAAACAGTAAAGAAAAGGTCAGTGAAACTGGCCAAAATGCCCTGGCATCAGTTGGATTGGGACCAAAATGGCCAGAAATCGTGGATCACATTTTTGCATTAAGTGAGTCACGCGTTGCATGTCACATGTACGCGGGAACCACGCATAAACGCAAATTCGCGATTTTCCAGGTCACGCGTACGCGGAAAGCCATGCGTACGCACAACGAGGCTGATTCCTAAAACTTTATTTCTTCATGATTTCTCCACTTTTACGTGCTTTTCCTTCATTTCTTCAAGCCATCCTTTTCTTCTAAGCCTGAAATCACTCAACAAACATATTAAGGCATCGAATGGAATTAAAGTAAATTAAATTTAGCAATTTAAGAGCCCAAAAAAATATGGCTTTAATCATTAAGCACAATTAGGAGAAATTCACAAAACCATGCTATTTTAGTGAATAAATATAGGAAAAGTTGATAAAATCCACTTAATTCAATACAAGATAAACCATAAAATTGTGATTTATCAATAAGCTAATCACACCCTGCACCATACCCCTTGCATTTTGCATAGAATGTCTGTGGCTCAGACTCATACACAGTGTAATCAACTCCTCTAGAGATAGTGTAGCTTTTGATTGCGGATATTACCAACTCTCTAGAACCAAATTCCATTCCGACACTAAACTCCCCATCTTCTGCCGCAACATTGCCTTCACCTACGACATGCGAACCACCGTTAGTCAGTCAAGGCAAATAAAAGAAATGGTAGTGGTAACTTTAATTAATAACCATAACATACACATATTTGCATACTCAAGAAATTTCGGGGCATGCATGGCTGCGAGATCCAGAGTTTGCATAAAAGACAGAACACCAAAGGGGTGCTGGTTTATAAGTGCATCTGCTTCATTTTGCACCACCGAATTGCCTGCCAAGTCTCCACCATCGTTTTTGTCATTGACTTCGTATTTGGCTTCAAACTCCACTTCATTGTCGTTATTATCTTCTTCCCAATCTATATCTCCAAACTCATCAACATTGACCTCCTCGCCAACCGCGTCCAGCCTCGTATGCTGTTCAAACTCAACGTACAACTCTATCATCAGCACGTGAAATCGGGTTTATCGATAAATATAGAACATATGTTGCATACATGCATTATCAGTGATGGACATTATTTAAAACTCTATTAGCCCACCAAATACTTGTACAGGATTCCTGTATAAAATGTTGCTCACCCTCTTTGAAATGTGACTTTGTATGTTCTCACAAAAATCATTTTGCAACTCTACGAAACTCATGGTGCATGGAATAGCAAAGAAAAACGGACATTCACAAACAAAAGTCACAACTTCATGTGTGTTTGGTATAATCTCCCCGTTATAATATACTCATAAATTTGCGGTACCTTCGATAACCTTAACTTCACCTAACCCAACTTTTTTGATCTACTAATTGTCAAAAAATTTACAAGTATAAAAGCTATGAAAGAGGAGTGAGAGTAGAAGTGAGGTATGAATCTGAATAAATTGACTTTCGTATTTATAGACAAAACTCTTAATTAAAATATTTTTTTTACAAAATACAAGCTACATTTCGTAGCTTTCAATAAAAAAATTTCGCACCTTTAAAACGCGACCTGCATTTTGATTT
>NC_029789.2:47945549-47946257 GCF_000816755.2 Arachis ipaensis | reverse complement strand
ACAGCAGCATAAAATTTTTATACACTTCTATTTCACTGAGTTACACTATAATAATTTTCATTTGAAAAAAAAATGTGCCACAAATGTCATCCGAAGAATCTTTAAAACTATAAGTTTGATCAGAAATATAAATTAGACATACGTTTTTAAAATTTATATATATTAAAATCTTCTATTTTCATTCTTTTAATCAGTTTTCTTAAAATACTTTTAGCTCAATCTTCTTATTTGAAACCGCCCTTCCCCTTTTTTTTTTTTGTTTTGGTCTTAAATTTTGTCTATTTTATTTTTTGTAGTAAGTTTTGATTTTTTAAAAATTATTTATTGTTATTATTTTTAAATTAAATATTATTTTTTAATTCTTTTAATAAATAAATACCATCTTTTAAACACCATAATGTTCACTTTATCAAATTATTAAATAACCCGATATTATAATAATGCATGGTGCAGAAAATTAAGTGAAAAACTTAGTAGTTTTTGGTTTAGAAAAAACTTAGTAGTTATTACTTCCTGTATGGGTCACACATGGTTTCTGTCAGCCCACAGGTGACAAAACCTCATCACTTCAAAACTTAGCACAGAAAAAGGGTTGGGCGTCCGGACTGGGGGCCCACTATGAGCTAAAACTTAATAATCTTCTTTAATTAATTCAAGTTTCATCAGTTTTGTTAACCCAAAAAAGTTTATGAATATATACCTATAACA
>NC_029789.2:47942911-47945477 GCF_000816755.2 Arachis ipaensis | reverse complement strand
TATAACTATAAGTATTTATTAATTATTACGATAATTAATAAATTTTAAATAAGATAAATTTTAGTTTTTATTTTCTAACATTACCATATGTATAATAGAAAAAATCAAAATCCTCGTTACCGAAAAATATGATCTTCATCTAAATCTTAAAACTAACTAAACATTTTTTTACTTTAGAATTATGCTAGTGAATAAAAATAAATATTATGCTAAAGAGAAAGAAATAAGAATTCAAAAAACATACATAATAATATATATTGCTTTGACTCAAAATATTTATATCTAGTTTCAAGAAAAATTAAGGGTTTTACTTATAGAACAAATATACAAATATACAAATAAATATTTTTTTATTAAATTTTAAACTTTAAATCTTAAATTTTAAACGGTAAGCCACGATTTTTTATAAAAGAAAAGGAATTATTTCTTTTTTAGTTTATTAAATAAAACTTTATATAAATAAATGGTAATTGATTTTTAATAGTGTTTTTAAATTGTAGTGTTTGTACAGACTAAGAAAATTTTAATTTCAAATCTATAGTGCAATAATGATATACAAGTTTAACAACTTATGGAATCGTTAATCAGTGCTTTAGGATAGTAGATAGCAAAATCCACTTATTTATTATAATCAATAATGTGTTGGACCTTAATAAATACTGAAGCCAACTCCAGTTTTGGTAAGTTCTTTTTTTCTGTGATATTATCAATTATCATCACATCATGATGCTCTTCCATTTGAATAAGACAAAGTTTATCTGTTTGTGCTTGCCAATTCAGGAGCGAGTCAATTGCTGAGGAACGGTTGCTATCTGTTATACCGCGTAACAGTTAGCTTGATGGGGACTCCATCCAGATGAACCGCACGATCTCGATCTTGTCATTTTTCCACCGTTTGATTAGAACTCTTCAACCTTCTTGATGGTATCTGTTTTGTCCTCAAGCACCAACGGGGTTGAAAAATGAAAATTGGAAAACAAATGAAGGAATGACTAAATCAGTATTCAAAAAATTTAAATGCTAATATTTTGGTACCTCACTATTGTTATTAACAAAATAGTTCTTAAAAGATTTTAAAATTTGACAAGCGTGCCCTTAAGTTTGCCGGAGAAAATTTCCGGCAAGTACAATGCTGATGTGGCCACCGTATTTTGGTGACTTGGCAAACCACCCTCAAAGTTTCCTCCCCAACGCACACTCTCTCCCCTTCCTTCTCCCTCCCTGTCGTAGCCCCCCCCTCCCCAACGTACACTTCTCTTTTCTCCCTCAGCACCACCATTCACAGCAACAACAACTTTAAAATCAACAGCAACAACCTCCACCACTCTCCCTCTCCAATCACACTACCTCTCCCTCCCTCAACCCCACCACTCGCAGTAACAATAGCCTTAATATCAACAACAACAATAATCTCTACCACTCCTTCTTCCCCAAAGCACACTCCCCTCTCCCTCCCTCAACACCACCATTCACAGCAACAACAACCTCAACATCAACAGAATTGCCCCAAATCATGAATTGTCCAAAATTTTTAGGTTAAATTATCATTCAAAAAAATTAATAACAATAAAACTCAGAGAAAACAAACAAATTCATATATAATAATCAAAATAAAATAAAACTTAATACAACACCACCAAAGCAAGAATAGAAGAAGAACTCCAGACACAGAGGGGACACGATGGAGTCAAGATGGAACCCATACAGAGGAGGCATGGCAGCGACTGGGGGCTAGCAGCAAGCAGATACAAGCAGTGAAGGCGCACAGACAACGCAATGCCACGAAGGAGATAGACGACACTGGCGGACGCAGAAGACCCGACGATGAGATGGCAACAGTGCGGTGTCGATGACACTGGCTCTGTATGACTGAGAAGGTTGAGCTCCACTGTTGTTTTGGGGGAGAGTGAATTGAGAGTGTGAGACACTGTGTTGGGAAGGAGATTAAAATTCAAAGGGGCAAAGGAAGGGGATTAGGGTTCAAAAAGAGGAATTTTGGATTAAGGAGGGGGAAGTGCGTTGGGAATGGGATTAGGGTTAGGGAGGGGGAGGGAAGGATTAGGGTTGGGGAGGGGGGAGAGTGCATTCAGGAAGGGGAAGGGGGGAGTGCGTTGGGGAGGGGGAAGGAGAAGGAGAAGTGCGTTGGAAAGGAAGAAAGGAAGAAGTAGGTTGGGAGAGGGGGGAGGGAGTTGCCATGTCATCAAAATATGGTGGCCATGTCAGCACTATGCTTGCCGGAGATGTGCTCCGATGAATTCGTGGGTATGCTTGTCAAATTTTAAAATTTTGTAAGGACCATTTTGTCAATAACAATAGTGAGGTATCAAAATGTCAGCGTTTAAATCTTTTGAATACTGATTTGGTCATTACCTCAAAAACAAAACGTAAAAGTAAAATACCTGCATAGTTTGAGAAAAAAAAATACCTGCATAGTTTAATTTCTAACCATTTATTATTTTCGATTATAACACGCTTAAATATCTTTTTTGTTACTTTGTCATCATTTTTGGTTTTAAATTCTCAAAATAATTTTTGGTTTCAGTTTAGATAATTTAAATTTTTTGAT
>NC_029789.2:47928575-47942846 GCF_000816755.2 Arachis ipaensis | reverse complement strand
TGTATTGTCGGATTCCATAATCAGACTCTAATTCCAATGTAATAAGGGACGCGAAGATTTATTTTATAAGTACCAAATTTACCGTCGGATTTACTGTCGACAATTTCTGACAATAATATGAATTAGTAAAACGCAGCGTTTTGTACAACGACCAGCACTTTACTCTCGGATTTATCCGCCAATAAATCCGAATGGTAAAGTCAATGAAATTCGAATTCAAAAACACTTTTCCCTGGTTTCTACAACTTTGCCCTCTCCTTTCTCCTTCTCTCTCACCTTGGTTCTCCCTCTCCTCTCCCTTGTAACGTTGCTGCTAGGGGTTCCATTGCTGTTGCTGCTGCCTCGTGGGTCGCTGTTGCTGTCTCGGATTCCATCGCTGTCGCTACTGCCTCCTGGGTCACCATCGTTGCCTCGTGTTCCTCCTGCTAGTCCTTCTTCCAAGTGCTACTGTGTCTTGCCCCTGTTTCTGTTTTTTCCGTTGCACGTTCTTGAACCAAATTTTCTTTTAATTCCATTAATTTTAATTTAATTTAGTTCAAGTTTGATTAGAATTTTAGTTTTAAATTTTGAATCAGTTTTATGGTTTGTTCAATTTAGTTTTCTGATTTTGGTGATTTAAGTTATTAAGATAGGTTAGATTTAGGGTATTAGATTTTAAGTTGTTGAAAAGTATTTAGTATTGTGAATTGCTTGATTGATTAAAACTTTTGTTTGGATATTTTGCTGTAAATGTTGCGAACTACTGCAGCTGGTGTACTGTACTTATTAATTGATGTTGAGAAAATGTTTGATTGTGATTTTTGATGTGTTTCATGATTTTGCAAGTCAAGTATTTGTAAAAATGCCTCAAGGAGTTCTTAATAAAATTTTGGTTCAATTATTAAAAATCAATTCTTACTTCCATATTATTCTTGTTATTATGCATTGATGATTGAATGTGATGTATTTTTAATCCAAAATTTTTAACTTTTGAATGATTGAGGTTTTGTTCAATAGTACAAGACTAGTAAAATTGGTCTTATGTAACTCAATTATATCAACTCTGTATATTTAATTAGTTTTGGGCTATATTAGGAATAAATTAATCTTGTGGTATTGGTTATAGGAATTATATTCGTGTTTGAATTTGTTCCTCTTACTTTGATTAAACATTGTTCTTGTTTATTTCATACGCCAATTGCTTGTGAATATGCCTTTATGAACAATTTGAATTTTAAATTGTAAGTTTTTAGCTACCATGTGATTTACATTAGTTGGTCATTTAGGCATATTGAATTGTTGTGATGGTGGATTGCTTTAGATGCTAATGTTTGTAATAATTAAGTTTCTGGTGTATTTGTCGTGATATAATTCCATATTAATTTATTTTTTAATAATTTTTTTGTAATAATTAATTTTGTGACATATGTGTTTGCTTAAGTGCTATTTACAAACATGACGACAGGAAGATGTGTCAAGACTTGGCATCGTGGTCGTGTTAAAGGGAGGGTGTCTACTGGTATCCTTGGGACTACTCAATTATTGCCCTCTACTCTGACTATCCTTGGGACTTCACAGGCAATGGGTAGACAGGATCAGCCGTTCATCATGATCCCTAACCCAACTATGTGGCTCCTTCTGCTATGCCACCAAAAAGTCGTCCGGCTGCTCCACTAGAATGAACTCCTCCAACACCTCCATTCACTCAACAACCCACTATTTCGATGACGACGTCACCTTCAGCGACAGACACTACAGTACTGGAATCCTCTCATAGATCCCAGTCAGATGCCCCTCCACCACCTCCCGTTGTACGAATGACGGTTTGGCCTGGTGGTTTGATGGCGTGAGTACTATTTTAAGTCTTTTAAATACAATCTATTTGGTATTCTTATTCAACATATGTGATTGCTAGTCTTAAGTTTTCCATTTTAGTTAGTTAGTTTAATTTAATTAGATTAAATTTTCTAGTTTTAGTAGATTTAGGTTGTCAAGATAGGTTCAATTTAGGTTAGTAGATTTGAACTGCTGAAAGTGTTTGAGAATTCCTGATTGTTGATGGATATTGCTGTTGATTTTGTGTTGTATATGTTAATTTATGTGAATTGATGAAAAATGAATGCTTAAGTGATATAATACCATATTGGTTTGTTTGTGAATTGTTTAAGTGAATTGTTGATGGATAGAGTTTTAGGAGCCTTTAAATTATAGATGAAACTCTACCAAAATTTCTAAAAAAATCTAAATATAATTAAAGATTATAGATTACTTCAAATTCGATTTAAACTACTAATCTTAAGTTTTTCATTGATAGGTTTGCGCTAAATAACAATGCATGTACACAGGAGTGTACTAATATCATCAAGTTGATGTACGACCACTCATGGCCAAGCTACAAGAAGATCTTTGTCGAGACCAGAGAACGATGATTTCAGAAGTGGGTGGTAAAAACTCAACATATTCAAACCTTAGGTAATTTATATCTTCTATTTTATTCAATTATGTATTTAATTTCAATTAACTAGTGCTAAATATTCTTTGTGCAAGAGAAATTTATATGGGACAAGACTCATGATGCCATGATCAGGAAGAACTTCGACCATCAGATGGCTAGGCAGTTTCAGTAGATGATGCAGGATGTACGAGAGAGGCGCGACCACCTTACTATTTGGCTCCGCCTAGGTATTAAGAAGGCATTGTGCATCCATTGGAAGACTGGTGAGGGGGTTCAAGTATCACTATCTCACAAACCAAGCTAACAGGACATCAGCTAGGTCGTTGAAATATACCAGTGGATTAGTGACTGTCATGAAGACAAAGGCCAGGCTGGTATGCAATTTGTTTCATTTTGTTATTAAGTTCGTTTTGTCTTTGACATTTAATTTCATTATTGTTTTATTTAACATATTGTTTTAACATGTGTAGTCTAAGTCATTGGATCTTGATGCGACAATGGTGGAGACCTTCAATTATACTCACACTTTGAAGGTGAACAAGGAGAGATTTGCTGATCAATGATCTGCGGATCGTTATGTGAGTAAACATTATTTGACATAAAGTTTTCAATTAACTATCATCCTAATCATAACATGTGTTATGCAAGAGTTCTACATGCAGAGAATGGAGGTCACAACACAGCAATCCTAGCCTACTGGAGAAGACGGTAGCAACTCCGTTGATGCAGTCATTGATCCTAGCACAGTTTGGTGCGATACTGCACCTGAGCTGCACAAGAATCACATCTATGAGATGTGATCGTTCTTCTTCAACAACCTCCACACCTCTACATTAAGGGCTTCATCTGTCTTTACCACCAGTCGCGCTGTCGATCTCAAGGATAGCATCGATTTGAGGGAGTTGGTGTAGAATCTCACCCAGAGCCTTCACCAACAGGCTCAACAATTGTAGCAGTCTGAGAAGAAGGATAACGAGATACTCACATGCGTGTCAGACATAGATTTCCTCGGGCTGGAGCTTAGGCAGGAGCTGGAGCAGCTTCAGTGGATGGAGTTACAGATAGCAGTGGCGTACGAGAAGCAGATGTGCACTAGTGGCAGCGATGCTACTTGAGGGGCACTGACATCACCGCCTAGTCCTCCGCCTCAGCAGGACTAGGGAAATAACAACAAGTCAACAACGATTATTAAGATTCGTAGTGGTTAGGATTTTGTTCTAGACTGTTGAGTTTAAAGAACTAAAATATCATTAAGAAGATGACTAAACATTATTAGGTTATTATCAAATTGGTTGTGTGATTTGTTGTGTTTAGTATGCAGGAAATTAACTTAATTTAAACAGGCCCAGGAAAAAATAAAACAAGCCCACACACACACACACACACACACACACACAATTGTGGCCAAAAGACTTACTTTCTTCCGTTATAAACCTTCCGATTAGAAACAAAAGCAAAAGTCTAGCCAAAAGAACGAAAAAAATCCGACCCAAGAACACAGCCTATACGGTGGTCCATAACCAAATCCAACTTCTTAACTTAGTTGTTAACTAGGAATTTCAATTTCATTTCAATTGAACCAAAGCACACCCCAAAACCATATTCCCTCTTCTCTCTCTTCTTTCTCTTCCTATACCAAAGAAGGCTAGGACAAAAGGCAAGATCACATCTAAGGGCAAATCAAAAAAGGAGTTTTCATATTTATGCTTCATTAAAGCTCGGTGAAGAAATCTTCTCCTTGCATGCATAGAAGTGAAAAGTTGAAAACGTTGAAGATGATAAAGGTCTGCTGTGAATCAACGCTCAAAAACCAAACTTGGAGTCAAAGAAAGAAAGCATGGTCCAAATTCAAAAGGCAAGATGAAAAAGGTTGAAAGAGAAGATTGAAGGTATGCTTGCATGTTTGATTCAGTCACTGCTTCTACCATCTCTTTCCTTTGTCACGTTGTTGCTACTACTGATTTTTGGAGAAGAAGTCAAACAAGGTGCTGAAGCAAGTTTCAAGCCTAGGAAGCTTCACTCCTCTCTTAAAGGGGTGAACGGCCAAGGATTAGAGCAAGGAGTGAGAGCACAACGTTTGGGTTCTTATAGCTTACATAGCTATGACCATTCTTCTTCTTCACGATTATCATTGAATATCTTTTTCTCAGTTTAGTCTTTATGTGTTTCAATGGTAAAAGGCAAAATGGTGAGGTTTGTAAGAAAAAGCCATTGAGTGGAAAAAGGCAGAGAGTTAGACTTGGAGAAAAAGCCATAGTTATTTCAGAAATTCTGTGTAAGTTTTTCTGTTTTGTTGTCATGATCCTGAGGAGATTCCCTTGCAAGTTGGATTAGCACTTTACTGTTGAAAAGCTAGGATGAGTTCCTAGTCAAGTCTGGTTTGGGTTAGAAACTGAATTTGTCCCAGATAGGATTGGTTAGAATCCTAGGGAGAATTGGCGTATGTAATTCTGTTGAAAGATAGTGAAATTCCATCACTATTGTGATGGAGACTGGATGTACGCTATATTGCACCTAGGTAGCTGAACTAGGATACATCTGTGTGTAATTTTTCTTTCTCTTCTCTATTTCTAATCTTGCATTAAAGGAGACAAAATAGAAGTATCTCCTAATTCTACTATTTAGCAACACTTCGTCATAACATACTTTGCATGTTACTCTGTTTTGCTCCTACCGCGTCAAGAGACAATACTACAGTCTCTCCTGTTTTCTACTCATTATATCTCAACTGAACTCAAGATTGAAAAGAAAAAAAAAGAGGCCAAGATTCAACCCCCTTTCTCTTAGCCACTAATAACCATCAATTGGTATTAGAGCTTGGTCTCAAAGAGATCAAGCTTCACATCTTGGAGGAAAGATCTGGTGCGAAATTTATAACCACAAACTAACCGGCAAGTGCACCGGGTCATACCAAGTAATACCTCAGGTGAGTGAGGATCGATCCCACGAGGATTGATGGATCAAGCAACAATGATTGAGTGATTGGCTTAGTCAGACAAACAGAAAATGGTGTTTGAGAATTCAAAAGCATTAAACAATAGATTCAGAATATATCAGAAGGCAGACAGTAAATAAGTTGAGAATAATATATGGAGAAACAGTTAAGGCTTCAGAGTTATCTATTTTCCTGGTTGACTTTTCTTACTAACTATTTTAATCATGCAAGATTTAATTCATGGCAAACCATATGTGACTAAACCGTAATTCCTTAGACCTTTTTAGTCTCCTCTAACTCTCATCAACTGCCAATTCCTTGGTCAATTAATTCCAATTAGAGAGTGAAGTTCAATTCTAGTTATATGCCACAGAAATCCTAATTATCCAAATATAAGATGATTATATGTCACATATCCCGTTAAATGCAAATAATTAGAAATTTAGGAGAATAAGTTTTCAAGCTGTTGTTCAAGTAAAGAGCTTTTCCAAGTTATACAAGAACTCAATTAAAAAGAGGGTCATACTTCCGTTCCACCCAATTTCATAAAATAAAGAACGAAAACAATTCTCGAATTATATGAATCAATACATGAATTAAAATAGAAAAATAATAGAATCAATCCATACAATAGACAGAGCTCCTAACCTTAACAGTGGAGGTTTAGTTGCTCATGGTTCAGAGTGAAAACTAGGATTCTCTCTTAAATTGTAAATTTAGAATGAGGTGGAATAATCCCCAGAAGAGAAGTTTCTTTTCTCTTTTATATCTAATCCTAATTAATGTAAATTATATTTTCTAAAACTGAAATAAAATCTTTTCCTATTTTTAAATAAAAAATAAAGTTTAAATCAGAATTAATTAACAATCCATGCGAGCCTTGTAAGCGTGGGGACCACTTGGCTTCACTAGGATCCACGCCTAACTTGGGGAATAGCTGCGCCTTACTTGAGGGATGCAGGGAGTTTTGGCGTGTTGAACTCACATAGTGTGCCTTACTTGAAGATTATTGCGCCTTACTTGAGGAGTCAAGGCAATTGTTGCATGTTGTTGTTAATTTCTTGCGCCTAACTTGAGAAATCTCAAGTGAGGCGCAGCCTTGGTAGCCTCCAGGGAGTGTTGTTAGTGAAACTGGCGCCTAACTTGACAATTTGGGCGCCTAACTTGGAATGTGACCTCTCCTTGTGCGTGCTTGTTAATGTCTTGCGCCTAACTTGAGAAATCTCAAGTTAGGCGCAGCCTTGGCAGAATTAATGGAGGAGAAGTATGGACTATTGTATATCGTTAGAAATCTCTGGAAGTTATCTTTACAACACCACTAGAATCACGTCAATTGGACCTCTGTAGCTCGAGTTATTTAGGTTTAAGTGCAGAGAGGTCAGGGTTGACAGCATCATTCGCCTTCTTCTCTTTTTCTGCAGAAACTCCGTCAAATCCATCCAAATGCTACCTAAAATAAATAGAATTGCACATGACTCAAAGTAGCATCCATAGTGGCTAAAAGATAATTAATTCTTGATTAAACTCAACAAATTAAATAAAAATTCACTAAGAAAAGATAGGAAAGATGCTCACGCATCACAACACCAAACTTGAATTGTTGCTTGTCCTCAAGCAACCAAAACTAACATAAACTTAGGATGTGAATTTGCATGAGAGTGAGAGTTCAATTAAGCTCATGTCTCTTCTTGAAGTGGGGTTTATAACTGCAATCCTAAATAGTTTTGGCATCTCACTCTCTTTTGAATCAGAAGGATGTGATTGTCATTTGGAATTAGAATCCGGATAATATTATGAATTCTCTAATCTTTTGTACTTCAATTTAATCCTTGAACACAGCAAATTTCCTTTGATTCTCTTTTCTTTGGTGCTTTGCACCTTGAGCCTAGCCGTGACTTTAAATGTTTTGTCTCAAACTTCACTTGACACAAAAATACCACAAGCACTTAACTGGGGAACTCTCTATAAGTTCTGAAATTTTTTTCCAGTTACTCCCAGACAGTGGTGCTCAAAGCCTTTGATCTCGACTCTTAGTGCTCTTTGTTATAAACTATATTTCTCATGCAATACATCTTTTTCTTTTTCTTTTCAATTCAAGCTCAGTAAGTGGTACATGAGACACTTTTTAGAACTAAAATTAAATAACAGAATTAAAATAGCAAATCAAACTAGAACTTAAGAATTGAAATAACAAAGGATCATGCAGGAACTAAGACAAAACAACAGAAGACAGGAACATAACATAATAAGAATAGGAGAAAATATAGAATGAAAGGAACTCAACCACTTCAGTTATCCTAGTGGCCGTCTCATGATTCGTCTCCCTTTGGTACCATTAAAATAAACAAAAAAACCACAAGCGAAGCGACAACACCAAACTTAAAAGTTTGCTTGTCTTCAAGCAAAGAAAATCTGAAAATGAGGAGAGACATAAAGAGTGCACGGAGGAGTAAACAAAAATTATTATAGAAAAAGAAGAAAATAATAAAAGGATGAGAGAGGTTAAAATTAATTAAAAAATAGATATATTTTTTATATTTTTTATTTATTTTATTTTATTTTTTTTTGTATTTTATCTCATTTTGTATAAAATTACATGTCATGTCATAAGGGACCTCTTGAAGTGGATTTTGGGTGTTGATAGCTGAGACTTGCATTCCACCTATCTGTTGAGTAAGTAGATTTATTTGCTGAGACATAAGCTTGTTTTGAGCAAGAATAGCATTAAGAGCTTCTACTTCCATAACACCCTTCTTCTGAGGAGCCTCAGAGTTCACAGGATTCCTGTAAGATGAGTATAAATATTGGTTGCTAGCAACCAATTCAATCAGCTCAATAGTCTCCTCCGGTGTCTTCTTCTTATGCAATGAACCACCTGCAGAATTATCTATGCACATCTTGGACATTTCACCCAAGCCTTCATAAAAGATATCTAGTTGGGTCCATTTGGAGAACATGTCCGGAGGGTATTACCTAGTCACTAGCTTGTATCTCTCCCAAGTTTCATAAAGAGTTTCACCATCCTTCTGCCTAAAAGTCTGAACCTCCACCCTAAGCTTAGTCAGCTTCTTTGGTGGGAAAAATTTAGTAAGAAACTCAGTAACAACCTTGTCCCAAGTATCCAAACTCTCCTTGGGTTGGGAATCTAGCCATAGCTTTGCTCTATCCCTCAGAGCAAACGGGAAGAGCATGAGTTTGTACACCTCAGAGTTCACTCTATTTGTCTTCACAGTATCACAAATCTGCAGAAAATTAGAAATAAATTGATTTGGGTCTTCTTGGGGAAGACCATGATACTGGCAGTTTTGTTGCACTAGGGTGACCAATTATGGCTTCAACTCAAAGTTGTTTGCAGCTATAGGAGCCACCACAATGCTTCTTCCATAAAGATCTGCAGTAGGAGCAGAGTAAAAGCCAAGCACTCTCCTAGATTGCTCATTCCCATTCGGATTTGCCATGTTGGCATCAACAGCATTATTATGATCCATAGTGAATTCTGCAGCCTTGTAAAGTCTTGCTTGTTGCAAAAGCCGCCTGAAAGTCTTTTCAGGTTCAGGATCAAAGTCTAAAAGAGGTTCCTTGTTACATGTTGTTGTTAATGTCTTGCGCATAAATTGAGAAATCTCAAGTTAGGCGTAGCCTTGGCAGCCTTGACAAACCCCAATTTGACGGTTTATTTTGCATTGAATTTAGAGTATTTTGATAACCTTTTGTCACATTTAGCCTAGGAATTAGCATGATTTTGTTATCTCTCCCATATTTGTGCTTAAGTGTAAAAACATGCTTTTTAAGCCTTATTTTTGATGAATTCTAGTTCTTCTTTGATTCCATAAGATGCCTTGATGTGTTTGCTAGTAATTCCAGGATTGAAATAGGCTAGGCATGGATCAAAGGAAGCAAGGAAGGAAGCACACAAGTGGAGAGAAGCATAAAAAGTCAAAGAAGCAAAGTCAGCCATGCACGCGCACGCGCACAAGGCGCTCGCGCGCACATCGTAGAATTAGCCAGGGACGCGCACGCGTACCGTGCGCGCACGCGTCGATGAGGGCACATGACCTCACTAATGCAACACGTGCCTGGCGATTTGAGAGGGTTTCTGAACCCATTTTTGGCGCCAAATTGCTAAGGGAAAGGAATAAAAGGATGAAGGATTAAGGGGAAGGGATGATCATATTTTTACTAATCAAAAAAATTCCCAACCACTAATCACTTTTAGTTTAGAGTTTTAGAGAGAGAAGCTCTCACTTATCTCTAGAATTAGAATTAGGGTTAGGTTTAGTTCTTAGACCTAGATTTAGATTGATGTTCTTCTACTTCTATCTCTTAATTCTTTGTTGCTACATTCAATCTTCTTCCATTCTTTAGTTGTAATTTCCTTTATGTTGTTCTTATATTTTGTTGTAGATCTACTATTGTTCCTTCTATTTTCTTTCAATTCAATGAGAGGTAATTCATAACAATTGTTCTTCTTTGCTTTTTCTATTGTTGATCTCTTGTTTTTGTAGTTGTAGATTCCTTTAATTCTTGCATTTAATAATGTTTACTCCTCTTGCACTTTATGTGTTTGTTGAAATGTCTCTTTTAGTTTTAGTGTAGATTTTGTTCCTCTTGGCCTAGGTAGAGTAATTAGTGACACTTGAGTTATCTAATTCCTTTGTTGATTGATAATTGGAGAGATTGCTAATTGGTTTGGAGTGCACTAAAGCTAGTCTTTCCTTGGAAGTTAGCTAGGACTTGTGGCTCAAGTCAATTCATCCACTTGACTTTCCTTTAATTAGTAAGGGTTAACTAAGTGGTAGCAATGGACAATTCTCATCACAATTGAGAAGGATAACTAGGATAGGACTTCTAGTCCTCACACCTTTCCAAGAGCCTTTTATAGTTTTTTATTAGTTTATTTTCATTGCCATTTATTTTTCATGCTTCTTATCCGAAACCCCAAAATAACTCATAACCAATAACAAGACACTTTATTGTAATTCCTAGGGAGAACGACCCGAGGTCCAATACTTCGGTTTATAAATTTTAGGGGTTTGTACTAGTGACAAACAACTTTTTGTATGAAAGGATTATTGCTTGGTTTAGAAACTATACTTTACAACGAGAATTCATTTGTGAAATTCTATACCATCAAAAATCCGTTCATCAAAATGGCGCCGTTGCCGGGGATCGCAATGGTGTTATGTTATTGGTTATTGTATATATGTGAATAGTGTGAATATGTTTGCTTTTGTTAGCTCTTGCCAGTTTTAGGATTTAATTTTCTTGCTTCTTATTTGATTTTGTTTTCATTTTCTTCTTGCTATCATGAATTCTCACCTTGGCTATGAGTTTGGTTATCAACATGTTGTAGGTGATGAGAACTTCAATGAAGATGTGTATCAAGAATGGGATAACCAAAGGTGGGAAGAGCCACATGCACATGATCAATCTTCATGGCAACAACACCCACCAATGCACTATGAAGAAGAGCCATTCTATGATGCATATCAATCCAATGGCTATGGTGAATCACCTTGTGATTTTCAAGAACCACCACCATATGCCTATGACTCTCACCCTCAACATGAACCTCAACCATTCTCACAAGCCTTCCCATACCAAGCACCTTCCTATGATCCCTACCCCTCATATAACCAACCACCCCTACCATATTCTTATGACCATTATGAGCAAGAGCCCTTAGAACCACCACCCTATCAAGATCACTACCAAGAACCACCTCAATACACACAATCTCCACAACCTTACCAAAAAGAACCACCTTCCTATTATGAACTCTCTCTCCAAAACAACAAACCTTCCTACCCACCACAAGCCCAAATAAACGATTCTCTCACTTTGTTACTTCAAGGACAAGAGGCCATGAAACGGGATACACTTGAGTTCGTGACCAACTTGACTAAGGTGGTGCACACTTTAGCCCACCAATGCTTGAATATTCAAGGTACCTCCGTGACCACATGTGAAAAGTCAAAAGAAGAGCAAAGCATGAAGGAGAAATTGGAAAATTCGGTGGAAAAGGAGGAGTCAAACTTTGTGTTGGAACAATTGGAGAAACCTATGATCATTGAAGAAAGGGGAGAAGTGGTTGAAGATCTCGGAGATGTTGAAAGTCCATGGGAATGTAGCATCATGGAGAACTCTTCCAAGAAGCTTGATATTGATGTTGAGGAGGGGGCGCAATCTCCAAGACATATCATCGTCGGAGACTTGGAAGAGGTTTATCAAGAAATGGATTCAATCATAGATGAATTTCTCTCTACAATGGAATCTTCACCCGTTGGACATGGAGTTGAAATTATAGAAGAGTATGCACAACCTCCCAAGGAAGATGAGAAGGGCACGGTGTATATTGAAATTGAAGAATATGAAGAGGTTGATCAAGAGATGACCTCGTTCATCAATGAATTTCTATCCAAAATTGAATCGCCTCTCATTAAACAAGATGAAGTGCTTGAAGATAACACCAAGCCACGTAACAAAAAGGATGAGGTTGAAAGTGAAGAGAATTGTGAAGAGGTGGAAACAACTAAAGAGGAGCACAAGAGAGTGGACCTTGCATGGTCTAAGTGTGGGGAAGCCTCTCTCCCCAAATTACCATCCAATACAACATTTAAGTGGGTAAAATCTCTATCCCTGAGCTTTAATCTCTCACTTGAATATGGTTTGCTTGAAAATGATGGTCAACTTAGAACTCTTTGTGGAATTAAAAGCAAAAACGAGTTGTGTAGTGGTTGGAAAATAGGTGTTAAGCTTATCAAGGCCAAGGCCTCAAGGTATAGGGATGATGTTGGGACAAGGATTACTTTATACGGATCTAGGAGGAAGCATTGGTGGAGTAAAGAGAATTCTATGCGTCAATCACCTTTATGTCAACCGCTCATCCGACAAAACCATGAAACTCAACTAACGGATGGGTGTGAAGACAAGATATGGGATCCCGGTTCGCTATGTGAAAACCAACTATGGGGACTCATATCTTGGGTAGAACTTTGCCCAAGCTTGATGAAGACGGTTGGAAATTCTGTCAACCAATTGAGAAGCAAAGATCCTTGGAGATTCAAGGACGAGTACAAACATAAGCCACCATGACAATAAGCATCTCAAAATGTCCAACTTAAGGACTTAAACTAAAAGTGCTAGGTGGGAGACACCCCACCATGGATGTCGGATAAAGGAAAAGCCATAGCCTCTGCCTCCAAAAAAGGAAGCGCTCCAAGACCTCTACACCCCCACCATCTGCTAACTATGCGAGGAATCCGCTGAATGAGGAGGAGAAAGAAAATCAGTTACTCCCGTCCACTGATCCAACCAAATTTCCAAATCTCTACTGTGAGCTACGCCTTTCCCGTTATGCAAAGAAGAATCTGAATATTGAGAAGAAGCTGAATCTTCCCAATGATGTGAGGCGTGCCATAAACGCCCGTATTTCTGAGCTGGGCTTGGATTTCGTCGATAGGGACTTGGGACGGATTAACATCTCGTGGGTCAAGGAATTTTACTGCAATTTCTTTCGACCGGGCTTGGATTCAGTTTTCTTGAGGGGTAGAGAGATTATGATTACTGAGGATGCCTTGAGGGATGCACTGCTCTGCAGAGTTGGTACTCCTGAGACGTGTGCCTACCAGCAGGCAGAGGTAGCTATCCTCTCGATGACTTTCAACTATGAGGCACTTCGGCGCGTGATTGCTACACTAGATGCTTCTTGGGTACTGGATTCGAGCAACACAAAGCCCAAGGGCATGCTATTTGCACATCTGACTAGGGAGGCTAGGACTTGGCAACAAATATTTGCCCACTATGTCTTCCCTACCACTCACTTTTCAGAGGTTCCGATGGATATGCTAGTCTTGATTGGGTGTGTCATGGAGGGGAAGGAAGTATATTTTCCCCGACTGATTAGGCATAGCATGTGGAGAGCTCATATTCGCGGCTTGTTACCGTTTCCGACACTGGTTACTAGCTTAGCTGAGCTAGCCGATGTCCCGTGGGAGGACAATGACGTGACACCACCACCTCCAGATGACGACAACAAGGAAGTTACTATTCCCTGGGGTGTGTGGGTGCACGAGAGACCCCCGACTAGCCGCCGTTCTCGAGCTAGAGCAGTAGTCGAGGCAGCTATACCATCTTCTTTACCAGTAGCCCCACCTCCTTCAGCACCTGAGCCCATGATGCCAAGGCATCTTAGGCTAGTTTCACTAGCATTTTTCTGTTAGTTTTAGTTGTTTTATGCATTTTCTTGAGCTTAAAGTAACCAAGAATGGTTAAATGAATAACAAAGCAATGAACCATCCAAACAGTATGATTTTGATGCAAATTCCATGAGTTTTAGTTATATTACTTGAATGCTATGAATGGAAGAATTCTCATGAAATTTTGCAAGACTTTGATGCAATTGTTAAGTTTATGCGCATCAAGTTTATGGTTTTATGGCGCCGTTGCCGGGAATTGGTTTTCGATTGACAATTCTCAAATTGGAAGTTAACTAGATTGAGCATTTTTTTTGTTTTGATTAATTCAGTACAAGTTACTTGTTGAATTTTAATTTCTGCACTCTGTTACATGCTTTCTTTCTTCTTTGGGAATATAGGACAGCTTTCAAAACACCAATTGGAATGTCTCCTTACCAACTAGTATATGGAAAAGCTTGCCATTTGCCACTGGAGTTGGAGCACAAGGCATACTGGGCCTTGAAACTTTTGAACTTGGACAGCAAAGCTGCTGGAGAAAGAAGGATGCTGCAAATTCAAGAGTTGGAAGAATTCAGAGCTGAAGCTTATGAGAATGCCAAAATTTATAAAGAAAGAGCAAAGAAGAAGCATGACAGCAACATAGCCCCAAGGAAATTTGAAGAAGGACAAAAAGTATTGCTTTACAATTCTAGGCTGAAGCTATT
>NC_029789.2:47920672-47928550 GCF_000816755.2 Arachis ipaensis | reverse complement strand
CTACGCGTATTTGAACAATACGGTGCTAAATCCTTTAACGTGCTAGCCGTTTTAAGGAAGGCCGTTCACGTGGCCAATAGCAGTTCATTTTTGAGTGTTATCTCACTCCAGCTTAGGGTGTTCCTAACCAACTTACTCGTTAAGCCTAATCTTCATACAAATCAACTCGCCTTAGTTCTTAATCTACTCTTAACGCCTTACATTTTAACCGCCCTTTGCATTTACTGTTCTTTAACTTTACCGCCTTAGAATTTAACGTACTTAATTTCTCGTCTTCGATTTAACGACTTTAATTTTCCCTTATCCCCACTAACGTACTTAATTCAACGTCTTACATTTCTCTTTCACCTTTAGTCTTTACCCCTTAAGTAACCCAATATCCTCTATAACTCTAGAGGCTTAGTTTTGTACAAATAGAGAAGGAGTTGGTTACGCAAGTAACTTAAACCGAACCGTTAGAATATACTAACCTAGGGTTAGGGAACCGAGTGGTTAAGAGAGATTTTTGTTTGTTTAAGGGTTAGGGAACCAAATTTACAAGTATTCTTCTCTACTACGAGCTAGTGACTAATATGGTGTGTCAAAGTACTTGGTGTTAAACCATCCTAATGTACAGTGTTATAGGTAGGTTTGGGGTTAGGTTAAGTGACACTCTTTCGAAGAGATCGTACTTAGGAGGTAAGGAAAGGGTTCCAAGGCTTCCTAAGGTTAATACCCATCAAAGAAAGGGTTCTGTTGATGGGTTACCTTAATCTAGCTCTTCGAAAGATTGTTTTAAGTTCTCTTTTCCAACTTCTTCTTCTATTTGATAATAACTAAGTAACTTAATGTTATCTCGAGGGATTGGGTTACTTTTCCCCAAATCACTCAGTATCGAGACTTAAGTTAATGTTTCTACACTTTTGATCGGTTTACTTTTCCATTTTCAGGGAGGATTGAATTTAAGATAGGATAAATATGTGAAAGATATAACTCGAAGACAACACAAAGAACCCGAAACTCCGGAGAGGGACGAAAGGAAAACGGAACCCAAATACTAGGTATTAGAACTACTCCGACGACTAGGTTTAAGACATTGTAAGTAACTCGGTTGAATCACTATTAGTTTATTACTGTGTACTGAGTTGTTTAACTTTAAAGTCTGAGTAGTTAGGAAGTCCGGGTTAGGGTATTTGGTACTATAAGTTAACCCAAAGTATGGTCTCATTCAAATTCAATTACAAACACGAGTTTATGATTGAATTTGGCGTTATAAAAACCGGGTCTTTGGAAAAGGTTCTCACCGCAAATTCAACGTCAAATTCGAATTTGACGTCGAATTTGCGGTCTGTGAAGGTCACTACGGAAAACACCTTCGTGCAAATTCGAAGTCAAATTCCAATTTGACTTCGAATTTGCACCTTTACCTTCTTCCGTCGGGACCTCCCATTGCATCAGCTTGTGCAAATTCGAAGTCAAATTCCAATTTGACTTCGAATTTGCACCTCTATCCTTTCCGTCGGGACCTCCAGTTTGTGCAAATTCGAGGTCAAATTCCAATTTGACCTCGAATTTGCACCTTTATCTCTTTCGGTAGGACCTCCAGCTTGTGCAAATTCGAGGTCAAATTCCAATTTGACCTCGAATTTGCACCTTCGACTCTTTCCATCGGGACCTCCACAGCTTGAGCCCACTTACCTACTGGTTCAGCGTCTGTTTCGGTTCTTGGAGCGCGAAAGGCTCCATGTCAGACGCCGACTGGATCGGATGGATCAGGCACTCATCTCCCTTGGCGCTGCGTTACCTCTGCTTCCAGACTCTCCGACCTCCGATGAGCAGGATCATCAGGAGGAGGATGCGGATGAGCCACTTCAGCGGGATGCCCCTCCAGCTGCTCCTACCACTACCGAGATCCCACAGCCACAGTCAGAGCCAGAGCCTATTGTTGTACCTCCCACTGATCCTCCGATTTAGCATCGAGGACGATGCTTGATTTTAAGTGTGGGGAGGGCACCGGTAGCATTATTTGGGAACCGGTGAACTTTTCGGCCTAGTTATCTCATTTTGCACATCTCTGTATATATTTTGATGCATTTCTAGTTTGCTTTGGATACTTTTATTGCTTATTTTGGATTTTAGATATTTTGATGCTTTTGGATATTTTTAGATGTTTTGGATGATAAGATTCCGTACTTTTAGTTGGATTCTTCTTTATACATTTTGTTTATCTTTGTTTTTAGTTTGTAGTTGTAATTAGAAATCATACTTTGGATTGCAAATATTTAGTCACCCTTTTTGCATAATATATTGGTTCTAAGTAAAAAAAAAGGAAAGGGTGAACTAAGAAAATTTTTAAACTTTTCAATCACAACAATACTTAGTCAAACATTGAGATTTTTCAAGAAGTTTAAATATAGGGCATTAACCCAATTGATTGAAAGAGAATTTTTGAAACTTGCTTGAATTTCATACCTTGTGAAGCATGTATTGAATTGAGAACACAAGCTCGTGAGACTTGAGCCTATTGATGTGGTTACATTTTATAACCACTTATTTTCCATTCTTGTGTAAAATTGTTCTCTTTCCATGATTGTGATCCTTGATTTGCTTGATTCTATATATCCGTTTATTTCTTGTGTTTGTGCATTTATATGATTGAGGCCATTCTTTCATTAGCCACTTACCCAAATAGCCAACCTTTTACTCTCCATTGTTAGCCAATTTTGAGCCTATGCTTAACCAACTTATTCTTATTTTAGCACATTACAAGCCTAAGGCGAAAAACCAATAAAAAGTCCTTGTTTGGATCTTTGATTGACCTAGGCTAGTGAGAGTGCTTTATTATTCAAGTTGGTGAGGCTTGGGAACATTGGATGGGATAAAAAGGGGCAGTACACCTTTATGTTTAGGAATTGGGCACGTATTCATGTATTGATTAAATGTAGAGACCTTATGCATTGATGTTCTTGTATTTAGTTTGAAAGAAGAAAAAGAAAAAAAATATATATAAAGAAAAGAAAAAAATGATGAAAAGAAAAGAAAAATGAAAAAAAGAATGATGATGATGAAAAAAAGAAAAAAAATAATACAATAAAGAAGGGACAGAATGCCCCAAAGTGAAATCAATAAAAAGGGGGTCAATGCATAAGTATTATGAATCAAATAAGAATGCATGAGTATGTAAGAAAAAGTGAAGAATGGGTAGTTAGAATAGCTTGCACTTGTATAGGTCGTTAAATAGGTTAGGTGGGAAAGTCTATGCTAATCAAAGATTCAAATCCTAGTCCACTTGACCATAAATGATCCTACCTTGACCCTAACCCCATTACAACCTAATTGAAAGACCTCATGATGAATGTATGCATGCATTGAATAAGTGTTGATTGTTAGAAGAAAATCAAATTTTGGAAAACATGATTAGAAGAGAATTGAGTGAATTAACCCTTAAACACTTGAGTGAATAGAGCGGATACACATCCGGTGAGGGTTCAAAAGTTCAATCACATGTGTTCACCCATATTATCTATATTCTTGCAAGTTTGAACTCATTTTGACAATTCAATACAATTGTGGTTTGGACTTAGTGCTTATTGCCTAGCTCTTGTGCTTACACATGCTCTCTTGGGAATTGATTTGTTTGAACTAAGCATTTCCAATTGCTTTAGATAATTGCATTTAGATAGGACTCATATAGTTTAGTTGCATTCAATAAATGCGATGATCATATTTTTACTAATCAAAAAAATTCCCAACCACTAATCAATTTTAGTTTAGAGTTTTAGAGAGAGAAGCTCTCACTTCTCTCTAGAATTAGAATTAGGGTTAGGTTTAGTTCTTAGACCTAGATTTAGATTGATGTTCTTCTACTTCTATCTCTCAATTCTTTGTTGCTACATTCAATCTTCTTCCATTCTTTAGTTGTAATTTCCTTTATGTTGTTCTTATATTTTGTTGTAGATCTACTATTGTTCCTTCTATTTTCTTTCAATTCAATGAGAGGTAATTCATAACAATTGTTCTTCTTTGCTTTTCTATTGTTGATCTCTTGTTTTTATAGTTGTAGATTCCTTTAATTCTTGCATTTAATAATGTTTACTCCTCTTGCACTTTATGTGTTTGTTGAAATGTCTCTTTTAGTTTTAGTGTAGATTTTGTTCCTCTTGGCCTAGGTAGAGTAATTAGTGACACTTGAGTTATCTAATTCCTTTGTTGATTGATAATTGGAGAGATTGCTAATTGGTTTGGAGTGCACTAAAGCTAGTCTTTCCTTGGAAGTTAGCTAGGACTTGTGGCTCAAGTCAATTCATCCACTTGACTTTCTTTTAATTAGTAAGGGTTAACTAAGTGGTAGCAATGGACAATTCTCATCACAATTGAGAAGGATAACTAGGATAGGACTTCTAGTCCTCACACCTTTCCAAGAGCCTTTTATAGTTTTTTTTAGTTTATTTTCATTGCCATTTATTTTTCATGCTTCTTATCCGAAACCCCAAAATAACTCATAACCAATAACAAGACACTTTATTGTAATTCCTAGGGAGAACGACCCGAGGTCCAATACTTCGGTTTATAAATTTTAGGGGTTTGTACTAGTGACAAACAACTTTTTGTATGAAAGGATTATTGCTTGGTTTAGAAACTATACTTTACAACGAGAATTCATTTGTGAAATTCTATACCATCAAAAATCCGTTCATCAAGCCTCCAGGGAGTGTTGTTAGTGAAACTGGCGCCTAACTTGATAATTTGGGTGCCTAACTTGGAATGTGGCCTCTCCTTGTGCGT
This sequence comes from Arachis ipaensis, assembly GCF_000816755.2. Taxonomy (NCBI): domain Eukaryota; kingdom Viridiplantae; phylum Streptophyta; class Magnoliopsida; order Fabales; family Fabaceae; genus Arachis; species Arachis ipaensis. The sequence goes on along the minus strand of NC_029789.2, from coordinate 47,923,786 downwards.
GCTTGTTAATGTCTTGTGCCTAACTTGAGAAATCTCAAGTTAGGTGCAGCCTTGGCAGAATTGATGGAGGAGAAGTCTGAACTATTATATATCGTTGAAAAGCTCTGGAAGTTAGCTTTCCAACTCCACTAGAATCACATCAATTGGACCTCTGTAGCTCGAGTTATTTAGGTTTAAGTGCAGAGAGGTCAAGGTTGATAGCATCATTCGCCTTCTTCTCTTTTTCTGCAGAAACTCCATCAAATCCATCCGAATGCTACCTAAAATAAATAGAATTGTACATGACTCAAAGTAGCATCCATACTGGCTGAAAGATAATTAATTCTTGATTAAACTCAACAAATTAAATGAAAATTTACTAAGAAAAGATAGGAAAGATGCTCACGCATCAAGATCCTGATGGCGAACAATGTTGGTTCCAACATGGTGGCTTACACACTAACAGAACGACAATCCAACAACAGACCTCCTTCTTTAATGGAAAAAACAACAACTACTTAAAAGAAAGAATGAAGATCTTTGTTCAATTAGTGGATTACAACTTCTGGAAGATAATCATGAATGGTCTTCAAATCCCTACCAAAACTGGCGTTGATGGTGTTGTTACTCCCAAAATTGAAGCAGAGTGGAATGAAGATGACAAAAAAAGGTGGAACTCAATGCTAAGGCTGTCAACATGCTGAAATGTGCAATCAGCTTCGAAGAAGATTGGAAGGTCTCGGGTAGGCGAAGTTGTGATCATCAACAATGGCGCCAAAGACTTGGAGCTTTCAAACGTGAATCACACTTTGTCACAATTTCGCACAATTAACCAGCAAGTGCACTGGGTCGTCCAAGTAATAAACCTTACGTGAGTAAGGGTCGATCCCACGGAGATTGTCGGCTTGAAGCAAGCTATGGTCACCTTGTAAATCTCAGTCAGACGAATTCAAATGCTTATGGAGTTTAAGGTGATGAAAATAAATATAAAATAAAGATAGAGATACTTATATAATTCATTGGTGGATTTCAGATAAGCGTATGAAGATGCTTTGTTCCCCTTGAACCTCTGCTTTCCTATTGCCTTCTTTCAATCATTCATACTCCTTTCCATGGCAAGCTTTATGTTGGGCATCACCGTTGTCAATGGCTACATCCCGTCCTCTCAGTGAAAATGGTCTTGATGCTCTGTCACAACATCGGCTAATCAGTTGTCGGTTCTCGATCATGTCGGAATAGGATCCATTGATCCTTTTGCGTCTGTCACACGCCCCACAATCGCGAGTTTGAAGCTCGTCATAGTGATCCCTTCCCAGATCCTACTCGGAATACCACAAACAAGGTTTAGACTTTCCGGATCTCAGGAATGGCCGCCAATAATTCTAGCCTATACCACGAAGGTTCCAATCTTAGATTAGAAACCCAAGAGATACGCATTCAAGCCATTGCTAGTAGAACAGAGGTGGTTGTCAGGCACATGTTCATAGGTGAGAATGATGATGAGTGTCACGGATCATCACATTCATCAAGTTGAAGAACGAATGAATATCTTGGAGAAGAAATAGACTTGAGTTGAATAGAAAAACAATAGTACTTTGTATTAATTCATGAAGAACAGCAGAGCTCCACACCTTAATCTATGGTGTGTAGAAACTCCACCGTTGAAAATACATAAGAACAAGGTCTAGGCATGGCCGTGAGGCCAGCCTCCATGATCTAAGAACTACACGTCCAAAGATGAACAAAAGATAATTCCAAGATGTGTGTAAAAATACAATAGTGAAAGGTCCTATTTATAGAGAACTAGTAGCTTAGGGTTTACAGAAATCAGTAATTAATGCAGAAATCTTCTTCCGGGCCCACTTGGTGTGTGCTTGGGTCGAGCATTGAAGCATTTTCATGTAGAGACTTTTCTTGGAGTTAAACGCCAGTTTTTGTGCCAGTTTTGGCGTTTAACTCCAGCTTTTGTGCCAGTTTTGGAGTTAAACGCCAGAATTCTTGGGCTGACTTGGAATGCCTGTTTGGGCCATCAAATCTCGGGCAAAGTATGGACTATTATATATTTCTGGAAAGCCTAGGATGTCTACTTTCCAACGCAATTGAGAGCGCGCCAATTGGGCTTTTGTAGCTCCAGAAAATCCACTTTGAGTGCAGGGAGGTCAGAATCCAACAGCATCTGCAGTCCTTTTTCAGCCTCTGAATCAGATTTTTGCTCAGGTCCCTCAATTTCAGCCAGAACATACCTGAAATCACAGAAAAACACACAAACTCATAGTAAAGTCCAGAAGAGTGATTTTTATTTAAAAACTAATAAAAACATAATAAAAACTAACTAAAATATACTAAAAACATACTAAAAACAATGCCAAAAAGCGTATAAATTATCCGCTCATCACAACACCAAACTTAAATTGTTGCTTGTCCCCAAGCAACTGAAAATCAAATAGGATAAAAAGAAGAGAATATACAATGAATTCCAAAAACATCTATGAAGATCAGTATTAATTAGATGAGCGGGACTTTTAGCTTTTTGCCTCTGAACAGTTTTGGCATCTCACTTTATCCCTTGAAGTTCAGAATGATTGGCATCTATAGGAACTCAGAATCCAGATAGTGTTACTGACTCTCCTAGTTAAGTATGTTGATTCTTGAACACAGCTACTTTATGAGTCTTGGTCGTGGCCCTAAGCACTTTGTTTTCCAGTATCACCACCAGATACATAAATGCCACAGACACATAACTGGGTGAACCTTTTCAGATTGTGACTCAGCTTTGCTAGAGTCCCCAATTAGAGGTGTCCAGGGTTCTTAAGCACACTCTTCTTTTTGCTTTGGACCTCGACTTTAACCGCTCAGTCTCAAGTTTTCACTTGACACCTTCACGCCACAAGCACATGGTAGCCACTTAGGCAATGATTTTATTCCTGTGGGCCCTCCTATCCACTGATTCTCAAAGCCTTGGATCCTTTTTATCACCCTTGCCTTTTGGTTTAAAGGGGTATTGGCTTTTCATGCTTGCTTTTCTTTTTTTCTTTCTTTTTCTTCTTTTTTTTTGCATATATCTTTTTTTTTCTGCAAGCTTTTCACTGCTTTTTCTTGCTTCAAGAATCAATTTTATGATTTTTCAGATCATCA
>NC_029789.2:47886357-47900255 GCF_000816755.2 Arachis ipaensis | reverse complement strand
AAAAACATTTTTCATTTAAGAAAGGTGATGGATTCATTTTTCATAGCTTTAAGGCATAGACACTTAGACACTAATGATCATTTAATAAAGACACAAACATAAATAAACATAAAGCACAATTTTCGAAAAACAGAAAAATAAAGAACAAGGAAATTAAAGAATGGGTCCACCTTAGTGATGGCGGCTTGTTCTTCCTCTTGAAGATCTTATGGAGTGCTTGAGCTCCTCAATGTCTCTTCCTTGCCTTTGTTGCTCCTCTCTCATGGTTCTTTGATCTTCTCTAATTTCATGGAGGAGGATAGAATGCTCTTGGTGCTCCACCCTTAGTTGTCCCATGTTGGAACTTAATTCTCCTAGGGAGGTGTTGATTTGCTCCCAATAGTTTTGTGGAGGAAGATGCATCCCTTGAGGTATCTCAGGGATTTCATGATGAGGAAATTCCTCATGCTCTTGTCCATGAGTGGGATCTCTTGTTTGCTCCATCCTTTTCTTAGTGATGGGCTTGTCCTCATCAATGAGGATGTCTTCCTCTATGTCAATACCAGCCGAATTGCAGAGGTGACAAATGAGATGAGGGAAGGCTAACCTTGCCACAGTGGAGGACTTGTCTGCCACCTTGTAGAGTTCTTGGGATATAACTTCATGAACTTCTACTTCCTCTCTAATCATGATGCTATGAATCATGATAGCCCGGTCTATAGTAGCTTCGGACCGGTTGCTAGTGGGAATGATTGAGCGTTGGATGAACTCCAACCATCCCCTAGCCACGGGCTTGAGGTCATGCCTTCTTAGTTGAACCGGCTTCCCTCTTGAATCTCTCTTCCATTGAGCGCCCTCTTCACATATGTCTATAAGGACTTGGTCCAACCTTTGATCAAAGTTGACCCTTCTAGTGTAGGGGTGTGCATCTCCTTGCATTATAGGCAAGTTGAATGCCAACCTTACATTTTCTGGACTAAAATCTAAGCAATTCCCCCGAACCATTGTAAGCCAATTCTTAGGGTTCGGGTTCACACTTTGATCATGGTTCTTGGTGATCCATACATTGGCATAGAACTCTTGAACCATTAAGATCTCGACTTGTTGAATGGGGTTGGTGAGAACTTCCCAACCTCTTCTTCGGATCTCATGTCAGATCTCCGGATATTCGCCCTTTTTGAGCTTAAAAGGGACCTCGGGGATCACCTTCTTCTTGGCCACAACTTCATAGAAGTGGTCTTGATGCACCCTTGAGAGGAATCTCTCCATCTCACATGACTCGGAGGTGGAAGCTTTTGCCTTCCCTTTCCTCTTACTAGAGGTTTCTCCGGCCTTTGGTGCCATTAATGGTTATGGAAAAACAAAAAAGCTTTAGCTTTTACCACACCAAACTTAGAAGGTTGCTCGTCCTCGAGCAAAAGAAAAAAAAGAGAGTAGAAGAAGAAGAAATAGAGGAGATGGAGGGGGCTTTGTGTTTCGGCCAAGGGGGAGAAGTAGTGTTTAGGTTGTGGGAAAATGGTTTGAATTTGAATGGTGAGGTTGGTGAGGTTTTATGAAGGATGGATGTGAGTGGTGAAGAGAATGGTGGGATTTGATAGGTGAGGGTTTTTTGGGGAAGAGGTATTGAGGTGATTGGTGAATGGATGAAGAAGAGAGAGTGGTGGGTAGGTGGGGATCCTGTGGGGTCCACAGATCCTGAGGTGTCAAGGATATCTTATCCCTGCACCAAGTGGCGTGCAAAATGCCCCTTTCTGCCAATCCTGGCGTTAAATGCCAGGCTGCTGCCCATTTCTGGCGTTTAACGCCAGCTTCTTGCCCATTCCTGGCGTTAAACGCCAGTCTGGTGCCCTTTTCTGGCGTTAAACGCCCAGAATGGTGCCAGACTGGGCGTTTAACGCCTATTCTGCTACCTTTACTGGCGTTTAAACGCCAGTAACTGTCTCCTCCAGGGTGTTCTATTTTTCATTCTGTTTTTTCTTCTATTTTTGCTTTTTCAATTGTTTTTGTGACTTCACATGATCATCATAAAATAGAAATTTATCATAGATAATTAAAGATTGGGTTGCCTCCCAACAAGCGCTTCTTTAATGTCAATAGCTTGACAGTGGGCTCTCATGGAGCCTCACAGATGTTCAGAGCAATGTTGGAACCTCCCAACACCAAACTTAGAGTTTGAATGTGGGGGTTCAACACCAAACTTAAAGTGGTTGTGGCCTCCCAACACCAAACTTAGAGTTTGACTGTGGGGGCTCTGTTTGACTCTGTATTGAGAGAAGCTCTTCGTGCTTCCTCTCCATGGTTACAGAGGGATAACCTTGAGATTTAAACACAAGGGAGTCTCCATTCACTTGAATGATCAATTCTCCTCTGTCAACATCAATCACAGCCCTTGCTGTGGCTAGGAAGGGTCTGCCAAGGATGATGGATTCATCCATACACTTCCCAGTTTCTAGGATTATGAAATCGGCAGGGATGTAATGGTCTTCAACCTTTACCAAGACATCCTCTACAAGTCCATAAGCCTATTTCTTTGAATTGTTTGCCATCTCTAGTGAGATTCTTGCAGCTTGTACCTCAATGATCTCTAGCTTCTCCATTACAGAGAAAGGCATAAGGTTTATGCTTCTCAATTTTTGAGGTGGAAAGAACTTTGCCAAGAAGGCATTGACTAGCTTTTCCCAAGAGTTCAGGCTTTCCTTAGGTTGTGAATCCAACCATGTTCTAACTCTGTCTCTTACAGCAAAAGGAAAGAGCATAAGTCTGTAGACTTCAGGGTCAACCCCATTGGTCTTGACAGTGTCACAGATTTGCAAGAACTCGGCTAAGAACTGATGAGGATCTTCCAATGGAAGTCCATGAAACGTGCAATTCTGTTGCATTAGAGAAACTAATTGAGGCTTAAGCTCAAAGTTGTTTGCTCTGATGGCAGGGATAGAGATGCTTCTCCCATAGAAATCAGGAGTAGGTGCAATAAAATCACCAAGCACCTTCCTTGCATTGTTGGCATTGTTGTTGTTTTCGGCTGCCATGGTTTCTTCTTCCTTGAAAAGCTCTGTTATGCCCTCTAAAGAGAATTGTTCTTTAGCTTCTCTTAGCTTTCTCTTTAAGGTCCTTTCAGGTTCAGGATCAGCTTCAACAAGAATGCCTTTATCTTTGTTCCTGCTCATATGAAAGAGAAGAGAATAAGAAAGTAGGAAATCCACTATGTCACAGTATAGAGATTCCTTGAGGTGTCAGAGGAAAAGAAGAATAGAAGGAGGAGGTGGAGAAGAGGGAATTCGAACTTATCAAAGAATTAGGGTTCGAATTGCACCTTGAGGAGGAGTGTTAGTCCCTTAAATAGAAGGATGTGAAAAGAGGGGAAGAATTTTCGAAAATAAATTAAAAAGATATTGAAATAAAAAGAAATTTGAAAATTTGATTATTGATTTTCGAAAACTAAGTTTGGGAAAGAAATTAAGTGATTTTTGAAAAAGATTTTGAAATTAGAAATTAAAAAGATATGATTGAAAAAAATATGATTGAGAAGATATGATTGAAAATCAAATTAAAAAGGGAAAGTTTTAAAACTAAAGTTGATTACTTGACTAACAAGAAATTAAAAGATATGATTCTTAAAATTTAAAGTTTGATCCTTTCTTAATAGGCAAGTAACAGCTTGAAAATTTTGAAGTAAATCTTTAATTAAAGCAAGGATTTTTAAAAATGGAAAGAAATTGATTTTGAAAACATATGATTGAAAAGATATGATTTGAAAAAGATTTGATTTTGAAAAATTATGAAAACTTGAAAAAAATGTGAATTAAAAACAAAAGCTTCCCTCTTGTGCCATTCTGGCGTTTAACACCCAAATCTCTACCTTTTTGGGCGTTAAACGCCCAGCCAGGTACCCTGGCTGGCGTTTAAACGCTAGTTTTCCTTCTTCACTGGGCGTTTTGAACGCCCAGCTTTTTCAGTTTGATTCCTCTGCTGAATGTTCTGAATCTTCAATTCTCTGTATTATTGACTTGAAAAGACATAGTTTTAAAAAAATATTTTTGAATTTTTGATGATGGGAATCAATAAAAATGCAACTAATCTTAGGAAACTCAAATCAAACCATGCATGCAGGACACCAAACTTAAAATTAGACAATAGACTCAAACAAGAAACATAAAATATTTTTAGTTTTATGGTTTTATAAATTTTTTTTATGATTTTCGAAAATTATATAGAAAAGAAAATAAAGAGAATCAAAACTTTTAATAAGTGCCAAAGGCTTGGTGCTCTTATACGTGAATCACACTTTGTCACAATTTCGCATAACTAACCAGCAAGTGCACTGGGTCGTCCAAGTAATAAACCTTACGTGAGTAAGGGTCGATCCCACGGAGATTGTCGGCTTGAAGTAAGCTATTGTCACCTTGTAAATCTCAGTCAGGCGAATTCAAATGGTTATGGAGTTTAAGGTGATGAAAATAAACATAAAATAAAGATAGAGATACTTATGTAATTCATTGGTGGATTTCAGATAAGCGTACGAAGATGCTTTGTTCCCCTTGAACCTCTGCTTTCCTATTGCCTTCTTCCAATCATTCATACTCCTTTCCATGGCAAGCTTTATGTTGGGCATCACCGTTGTCAATGGCTACATCCCGTCCTCTCAGTGAAAATGGTCCTGATGCTCTGTCACAACATCGGCTAATCAGCTGTCAGTTCTCGATCATGTTGGAATAGGATCCATTGATCCTTTTACGTCTGTCACACGCCCCACAATCGCGAGTTTGAAGCTCGTCACAGTTATCCCTTCCCAGATCCTATTCGGAATACCACAGACAAGTTTTAGACTTTCCGGATCTCAAGAATGGCCGCCAATAATTCTAGCCTATACCACGAAGGTTCCAATCTTAGATTAGAAACTTAAGAGATACGCATTCAAGCCATTGCTAGTAGAACAGAGGTGGTTGACAAGCACATGTTCATAGGTGAGAATGATGATGAGTGTCACGGATCATCACATTCATCAAGTTGAAGAACGAATGAATATCTTGGAGAAGAAATAGACTTGAGTTGAATAGAAAAACAATAGTACTTTGTATTAATTCATGAAGAACAGCAGAGCTCCACACCTTAATCCATGGTGTGTAGAAACTCCACCGTTGAAAATACATAAGAACAAGGTCTAGGCATGGCCGTGAGGCCAACCTCCATGATCTAAGAACTACATGTCCAAAGATGAACAAAAGATAATTCCAAGATGTGTGTAAAAATACAATAGTGAAAGGTCCTATTTATAGAGAACTAGTAGCTTAGGGTTTACAGAAATCAGTAATTAATACAGAAATCTTCTTCCGGGTCCACTTGGTGTGTGCTTGGGCCGAGCATTGAAGCATTTTTGTGTAGAGACTTTTCTTGGAGTTAAACGCCAGTTTTTGTGCCAGTTTGGGCGTTTAACTCCAGCTTTTGTGCCAGTTTTGGAGTTAAACGCCAGAATTCTTGGGCTGACTTGGAACGCCTGTTTGGGCCATCAAATCTCGGGCAAAGTATAGACTATTATATATTGCTGGAAAGCCTAGGATGTCTACTTTCCAACGCAATTGAGAGCGCACCAATTGGGCTTCTGTAGCTCCAGAAAATCTACTTTGAGTGCAGGGAGGTCAGAATCCAACAGCATCTGCAGTCCTTTTTCAGCCTCTGAATCAGATTTTTGCTCAGGTCCCTCAATTTCAGCCAGAAAATACCTGAAATCACAGAAAAACACACAAACTCATAGTAAAGTCCAGAAGAGTGATTTTTATTTAAAAACTAATAAAAACATAATAAAAACTAACTAAAATATACTAAAAACATACTAAAAACAATGCCAAAAAGCGTATAAATTATCCGCTCATCAGTCTCAAGATGAAAAATAGCAAAGAAAATCTCGGATAAGCTCTAAGTCACACATGAGGGCACCACACAAGTAAAAGAAACAAAGATTGACTTGCTGAGCAAAGAATATGAGATATTTTCTATGAAGAAAGGAGAATCAATTGATGACATGTTCGAGAGATTTTCTAGAATCATTAATAGCTTGGATGCTATAGGGATTACTCGTTCTAAACAAATACTGGTGAGGAAAGTCTTGAGAAGCCTAACAAAAGAGTGGAAAACTAAGGCTACTGTTATCTCTAAAAGCAATAACCTTAGTCAAATGACGTATGATGAGTTGAGAGGAAAGTTACTAGCATATAAATCATTCACATCAAGAATGATACAAAAAAGAAAGGAGTGGCTCTTAAGTCTTGTACTGAATCATTGGATGATGAATCCAGTGACTGTTTATCAGATGGTGAGATTGTGTTTTTTGTTAGGAAACTCAGAAGAATGATGAGAATGAAAGGAAAAAGCAGAAGAGACAGCTCAAAGGATCCAAAGAATGACATTAGCAAGGTCATTTGCCACAACTGCAGAGAAGTTTGACACTACAAATATAATTGTTCCAAGTTGAAGAAAGAAGATAAATCTCGAAGGGAGAAGAAGAAAGGACTCATGGCCTCTTGGAAAGATCTGAAAAATAACAGTAAAGAAGATGATGAGTCTGACAACAATTCTCAAGCCTGCTTAATGGCTGACCATAGTCACAAAAATGAGGTAATTTTTCTTAAACCTTCTAATGAAGAACTCTATCTCATGATTGATGATCTTACTGAGAAAATAAGAAACTTTCTGAATCAATGCCATGAACTTGAATCTAAAAATGACATCTTAAAGGTTGAAAATGTTTCTCAAAGAAAAAAAAAAGTGAAGCCGAAACCACTGTTGATCTTGTTAAAGAAAATAAGCGGCTTAAATCTAAAATCAAAAGTCTTGAGGGAAAGCATTCCGTTATTAACTGTTTGAATTGTATTGAAGAAAATGAAAGGTTGCATAAACAGGTTAAGAGTCTAAATCAATAGTTAGCTAAATTTGCTCAAAGTTCAGAAAACTTAGACAAATTGTTAGCTAGTTAAAAACCTCTTTTTGAAAAAGTTGGGTTGGGGTATCATGAAAAATTTGAATCTGTTTTTGAAAAATCATACTATGAAAATGAAGCCTCAACTTCCAAAGACAAAAGATTTCAAAACCCACATCACTTTAAAAAATTAGCAAACAACAAATTTTGTCATACATGCAATCGGGTTGGTCATTTGCTTATTCAATATTTCATTTTTGAAAGAAAAAATTGGCGATAAGGTTTACTAGGGGTGTACATGGCTCGATCTGACCTGAAGACCCGGCCTGAGCCCGAAGGATTTTAGGGCATGATGGCCCAGACCCGAAGTGGCCTGGGGCTGACTTGGGAAAAAAACGAAACTAGAGAGAGGGATGAAACCGGGACCTGGCCATACCTTGGGTCACCCGAACCTGGCTCGGTGAGAGTCATAATTAACAATAATGAATGAACTAGGGCACACATTCATAGTTTCATACAGCCACAAGCCCACGAGCATGAGCCATTAGCCTCACGCAGTCACGCTTCACAAGCCATCTTCTACGCACCCTACCACAATCCCCTCTCAACCCTTCCCCTCAGACCCTTACGGTGCCGCCGTCAACCTTCCCGTCGTAGCCCTCTCTGTGCCTTTCACCTCTCTCTGCCTCTCACCATCTGCCATCACCCTTTTCCCTCTCAACCCTCTCTTTGTCTCTCACTAGTCACCATGACAGCCCTCTCTCACTAGTCATGGTGGTGCACTGCTTCTCTCCTCCTGGTGACAACGTCCCTCGACGACGACGATGACTGCAAATGGTGACGGAGCTTCTCTGAACATCAAGACCTGAACGACGATGACGACTACTTCTGCCACTAATCTTCTTCATCTTCTCTTCTCTGACCCCTACTCAAGATCAAGTAAATAATTAATGTTTTGAATTTCTAATTAAGGATTTGATTATTAGAATTTAAGATTATAGTTTTGATTATTGAAATTTTTTATTAGAGATTTTGATTATTGGAATTTATGATTAGGGATTTGATTATTGGAATTTCTGATTAGGAATTTTGATTATTCTTCTGTTCTTCCTTTTTCAGTATTTGATTATTATTCTGATTAGGTGTTTCTAATCAGAATTTTGATTATTGTTTTGACTCTTGATTATTGAAACTTCTGATTAGGTGCAACTTTAATCTTCCTGTTTAAGTGTTTTGTTATAATCATTGCTGAACTTTTGATGTGTTGCTGATTATTACTGAATGATGAATTTGTTCATGATGTTGTTTGTTTAAGATACGAACAATGGGAGGAGAAGATAATTGTGTTTCTCCACCAATCACCGAAGGGAACAAAACAATAGAAATTGAAACTAAAAATCTTACTGCTCCTGCTCCTGCTATTAAGGCCTCCACAACTCCTACTGCACCTAGTGCACCACAAGTAGATGAAGAAAACAGATATGTAAACAATGTAGATCCAGAAGTTGTTCGTAAGGAAAAAAATCGTACGTTTGGTAGCATTTTACTGAACTTCCATTGATTGAGACAAAGTGACAACACCAGGCTAAATGTGTTCATTGCCAGAAAAAATATAGTTGTCAACCTACTAAACATGGCACAAATTCTATAAATAAGCACTTGAAGAGTGCTCATAAATGGATATTTACTAAAGTGGAAAAGCAGGGGACACTTCATGGTTATATGCCTAAAATTGATGAAAAAAGGGAACTATGCAAAGCCTTTAAGGGTTATAACTTGGAACATTATAAGAAGTTTGTAGCTGAGTTCGTTGTACTTGATGAAATGATGTTTAAAGTTGTTAAGGAGATTAGATTTCGTAAAATATTAAATCAATTTGAGCCAAGATTTACGGTACCATCTAGGTGACGGTCTCAAGAGATTGCTTTCAACTTTATTTAAATGAGAAGAAAAAGCTAAAAGAATGGTTAGCAAAATCATGTGCTCGGGTTTGTTTGACAATAAATTGCTAGACATCAAATTAGAATTCTAGTTATATGAGCTTGACTGCACATTTCATTGATGAAGAATGGAAGTTATAAAAGAGAATTATAAATTTCTGTCAGAATGAGAACCACAAAGGTGGTACAGTAAGAAGAAAAATTGAGAAATGCTTGAGAGAGTGGGGAATTGAAAAAATCTTCACAATCACAGTAGATAATGCAAGTTCAAATGATAGAGCTATTACTTACCTTCAAAGGAAATTAGGTGCAAGAGGTGGGTTGGTGTGTACAGGAAAGAATATGCATGTGAGATGTTGTGCTCATGATCTTAATTTGATAGTGAATGAAGTAATTAAAGAGAAACAAACTTCAATTGAAAGCATTAGAAATGCTGTCAGGTATGTTAGGTTCTCTCCTCAATGGACTAAAAATTTAAAGACTGCATTGAGGCTGAGTTGATTGAATCTAAAAGCCTTGTGTGCTTAGATGTTCCAACTAGGTGGAATTCTACCTATATAATATTGGAACATGCCAATAAATTTAAAAAAGTTTTTGATAGACTTTATTATCAAGAACCTGATTTTCTTAGATGGTTTGGAGAGGATAGTGGGGAAAAAAAGAAAGTTGGTCCACCTACACCACTTGATTGGCAACATGCTAGATTATTCATTGAGTTTTTGAGAATCTTCTACGAGATAACTTTGAGTTTTTCATCTTCTTTGCATGTTACATCAGACAAATATTTTCATAAAATTTCATCTACTACTTCTCAATTAACATCTTGAAGCCAAAATTATTCTAAATTGTTAGGAACTATGGCATGTTCTATGAAGAATAAATATCATAAATATTGGGGACCTGTTGACAAATTTAACCCGTTGTTACTTGTTGTTGTTGTATTGGATCCTGTTACAAACTAGATTATCTCTGTTGGTGTTTGGAGGATGTTTATGACAAGAAAGCATCTACTAGTATGACTGGTTTTGTTAAACTTACAATGAAGACCTTATATAAGTTTTATGAAAAGGAGGTTGCAGATGATAAAGGAAGGGATGATGGTGGAAGTTCATATAAAGATGTCTTGGATGACAATACTAAAATCTCAACTGGTGCCAAGGGAGTTTTTGAAAATAGAGTGAATATGTGGGAAAAAAAAAGAAGGCTAATGCAGATAGCAAGTCAGATGTGGAGAGATATCTGGCCGAAGATACTATGGAAGATGAGAATTTTGATATATTGGCTTGGTGGAAAGTGAATGCTTCAAAATGCAGGGTTCTTTCTCTCATAGTCCATGACATCTTAGGTATTCCGATTTCAACCGTTGCTTCTGAATTAATAATCTCTTATATGAAAATGAGTAATTTTATATATTTTGTAGGTTTTACTAATGCATCTATATCACAAGGAACAAGTTGACAACATTAATAGCGATTGATGGATGATGACTATTCTTCTATGGTTAATGTTTTGTGTTATAAAGTCTATAAGTTAAAGTTCTATGTTTAGAAAGTACAAGACTTTAGACTAGTGCCTAATATTTTGTGTTACTTATATGTGACTTAACTATTTGGTGTTATTAGAAAATATTAGTATTGATTGTGGTTATACTTTAATTTTAGAGAATGGTTGGTTCTTGATATGATTTTTTAAGTGAATTTTACTATGTGAATTGTGAAATAATGGTTGGAGATTTGGAGATTTTCACATGCTAAAGGCCCAGTTTTCACCCGGCCCAAAGGTTTGTAAGTTTCATCGGATCTAGAACCGGGTTAAAATCTAAAAAATAGGCCCGGTATATAATTTGGGCCGGGTCTGGGTTAGGACAAATTCAGTGTGGTCTGGCCCATGTACACCCCTAAAGTTTACAAAGTAATTGGCAAACACAATGCTCTTGGGCAACCAAAAAGGTTTAACATTAAAGGATCCAAAATAATTTGGATACCTAAGGTCACTTAAAAGTTTTGTGTAGGTTTACTTAGTATCCAAGAAGAAGAATGACATGTGGTACTTAAATAGTGAATGCTCTAGCCACATGACCAGAAAGTCCACATTCTTCATCAAGCTTGATAAATACGATGGAGGCTTTGAGACTTTCACTGACAATGGATGATAAACATCAATTTTGTGGTTTATCTTGTGCTTATTTTGGGGGATTTTATCACCTTTTCTCACATTAATTCAATGAAATAGCATGGTTTTGCAATTCTCCCTTGATTTGTGCTTAAATGTGAAAACATGTTTTTTAAGCCCTAAAATTGGTGATTTTAACTCACTTTAATTCCATTCGATACCTTGATATATTTGTTGAGTAATTTCAGGTTCATAAGGCAAGTATTGGATGGAAGAAGTGAGGAAAAAAGCATGCAAAATGGGAGAACTGATGAAGAAATGAAGGAACCGTAAAGCTGTCAAGCCTGACCTCTTCACACTCAATCGACCATAACTTAAGCTACAGAGGTCCAAATGAGGTGGTTCCAGTTGCGTTGGAAAGATAACATCTGGGGCTTCGAAATAATATAAATTTTGCCATATGTTGCTTCGCGTTTATGGGCGCGCATGCACACTTTGCGCGCACGCGCCGATGCTATCCGTGGCCCACTTTTATGAAATCGCCCCCAGCGATTTTGTAGCTCATTTTGGGCCCAATCCAACCCATTTCTGATGCTATTGAACCCAAGGATTGAGAGGGAATGAACCAAGTAGTCATAGTTTAGTTTTCATCATGTTTTAGGATAGAATTCTAGAGAGAGAAGCTCTCTCCTCTCTCTAGATTTAGGATAGAAATTAGGATAGAGTTATGATAATCACTCTCAATTTTCTCTTTTAATTCTTGTTTTGATTTCAATTCTCTTTATGTTTTAGTGTTCTATTGTCTTTGATCTTGTAGTTTCTCTTGTTAATTTCTTATTTTACTCTCTTTTATGTTGATGGACATTGTTGGATCTTGATTTCTTTTAATGCAATTTTATATTTCCATGTTCTTTTATGTTGATCTTGCTTGCTATTGTTGATTTCTTGCTATTGATAGTTATGGGTTTCCTTTAATTCTTGCATTTTGTTATGTTTACTTTTCTTACATTCTAGGTGTTTGATAAAATATTTCCTCTAGCTTTTGGGTAGTTTCTTTGCTCTTGGCCTAGGTTAAGGGAATTGAGTGACCTTGAGTCATTGGGTCTCATTGAATTGGTGATTTGAGAACCCTTGGTGATCAATTTGATACTCATTGACGCCAACCCACTACTAATCTAATTAGTAGGTAGGTTGGGACTTATGGGTTGATGTGATCAAAGCCATTTGACGTACTTCAAGTCTAGGAGTAGATATTACGTACTTAAGACTTTTGGAAGTAGACTTAATGAGCTTGGCCTCTCATAATTATCAATGTTTGATATGTAGACAAGGATGGTGATCTCAATTACCTATGTCTAGCCAAGAGTTCTTTTCCATTTATTTTGTTAGTTCATTGTTCATTTACATTTCTTGCCATTTACTTTTCTTGTCCTTTTACAAACAAAACCCCTTGATCCCCATAGCCAATAATTGAGCATTTCATTGCAATTCCTTGTGAGACGACCCGGAGTCTTAATACTTCGGTTAATTCTTATTGGAGATTGTTAATTGTGACAACCAAAATTTTTGCATGAAAGGATTCTTGATTGGTTTGGAAACTATACTTATGATCCATATGAACCATATGAAGAACCACCCCAATTCCACCACCAATACCCTCAAGACCCACCACCTCGCTACCCTTACCAAGATGAATCACCTCCCATGTATGATAACTTTCAACCACAAAATGAATTTCCCTTTCCACCACAACCCTCCAAGGAAGAACACCCACATCCATCCATCCAAGAGTCAATGGATCGTCTCAAGGAAGAAATGGATCGGCTTCAAGCAATAATCCGTCAAAAGGAACAAGAGGAAGCCCAAAGGAGGAATTATGAAGCTAATGAGGCTAACCTTGCCAAAATTAAAGCTAACTTGGACTCATGGGACTCATGCAACAAGCAAAGCATCTCCACGGAGCAAGCTCCACCAATGAAGAATGTGTGGAAGAAGTTGGTGGGCAAAGAATTGAAGTTGAAACAGCTTGCCAAGAGGTGGAGGTATTCAAAGAAGAGCACAAGGGAATGGAACTTACAGGACCATTGGAGACGTCCCTTCCTAAGTCACCATCTAACACAACATTCAAGTGGGTAAAACTCTTATCCCTAAGCTTTAATTTCTCACTTGAATATGGTTTGCTTGAGACAGATGGGCAACTTAGAGCTCTTTGTGGGGTTAAAAACAAAAGAAAATTGAGTAGTGGGTGGAAATGCCAATCAAGGTTCCTTATGGTTGGAAACTCAAAGTCTAAGTGAAATGGTTGGTATAGTTCTCAACTAAAGGGGTCTAGGAAGATGCTTTGGTGTTCACTTGAGAATTCGGATCACTTCTCACCCAAATGGAATTGTCTTGATCAACTTGAAGATGGGTGTAGAAACAAGATTTGGGATCCGGGCATATATGAGAATCAATTTTGGGAACCCTTAGCTTGTGAAGGACTCCATCAAGACTTGTTGCAACTCATTAGAAATTTTGGAGCACAATGGAAAACTAAGCATTGGTGGAGGTTCCAAGATGAATTCAAGCACAAACCACCATAACAAGGAGCTTCCCAAATGTCCAACTTAAGGACTTAAACTAAAAGTGCTAGGTGGGAGACACCCCACCATGGTAAACTCTTTCCACTCTCTTTTAGATTTGGTCAATAAGTGATTGGAGTTGCCATTGTAGGTAGTTTTTCTTATTTTATATACTCTTATGCATTTTGCTTTTGTTGGTAGGTTGTTTATTGCATTCATGCTTTGCTTAGAATAGTTGTAGTTACATTGCATTTTGCTTGTAGTATAAGTTTTGTTTTTAGTGTATTTGAAAATTTTTCAAAAACCAAAAAGATTTGTTGTTAAATTTGATTTTTGGTTGCTTTAGAATGTTTATAGATTAGGAGAGTATTAAATTCTGTGTTTGTGCTTCTT
>NC_029789.2:47870366-47885844 GCF_000816755.2 Arachis ipaensis | reverse complement strand
TAATTTTCTTTCTTTTTCTTTCCTTTTAGGTTGGCCACCAAGAAGGAAAGGGCAGGAAAAGCTTCTAAATGGGGCAACAAACAAGTTCACCCTTACAACCTTTTGAAGGAGCTCATCAATTGTAGCTACTCGTCCACCTTGCTCTTCTTTGCATGCACCGAGGACGGTGCAAATTTCTAAGTGTGGGGAGGTCGTTCGACCGATCTCCATGGGTAACAATTTTCTTTCAACACCAATTTCTTTTTTAGTTAGTTGTTGCATTGCATGATAGGTTGCATGTTAGTTAGAATTTGTACATATTTTTACCACTTCCTTTTTATATTAGGACTATTTGGTTAGGGTGATGATTTCTTTTCCAAAAAAAAAAATTGTTTTTAGGGCACCCTACCAATTTGAAAAAAAAAATTTGTTGAACTTGCTTGAAGAATTTATTTTGGAACATGGTTTTTGAGCTAAGAACACAAGCATGTGAGTTTTGAGCTCAATTGCGTGGTTACATCTTATAACCACTTATTTCCATTCTTGTGTGCATTGTTCTCTTTCTATGATTGTAATCTTTGATTTGTTTGATTCTTTATGTCCATTATTCCATGTATACATTCATTTATATGATTGAGGCCATCATTTTATTTAGCTCACTTACCCAAATAGCCTACCTTTCATCAACCATTGTTAGCCGATTTGAGCCTATTTAATCCCTTTTGTTCTTAATGTTAGCACATCACTACCCCTAAGTGAAAAATAATAAATGTCCCTAATTTGGATCTTTGATTAGCTTAGGCTAGTGAGAGTGTTTATCATTTGGGTATGGGAAACTTGGGACATTGGTTGAGGTAAAAGTGTAATTTTTATTTTTGTTAAAATATTAGGAATTGGGTACATATTCATGCACTATATGTAAAACCATATGCATTGATACGTTTGTATATACTTAAAAAAAATGTGTATAGAAAAAAAAGATATAGAAAAAAAATAATAATAAAGAAAAAAATAGAAAAAAAAAGAAGAAATAAAAAGGGGACAAAAATGCCCCAAAGTAAAGTTCAATAAAAATCAATGCATATGGAATGTGAACTAAAGAGAATGCATGAGTATGTGAAAAAGTGGGAATCATGGGTAGCTAGGTAGTGTATTAGAATTGTATAGGTTGTTACATGTGTTAGATGAGAGCTTAGGCTAATCAAAGATACAAATTTCAAACTCACTTGACCATATGTATCCTTACCTTTACCCTAGCCCCATTACAACCTATGAATAAGTCCTCATGATGAATGTATGCATGCATTGAATAATTGTTGATTGTTAGATGAAAAACAAATCATGGAAAGCATGAGTAGAAGAGAATTGAGTGAATCGACCCTATATACTTGAGCGACTAGAGCGGATACACTTCCGGTGAGGGTTCGATGCTCAATTCCTTGTTCGCGGCTTTCATGAGCGTTCTTCTTGCAAGTCTATTTGAACTTCATTCTTATACTTGAATTGGTAGGATTCATAAATCATCATATGATCTTAGCCTTACTTGTTCATACATGCTCTTGGGGATTGATTTACTTTTGACCAAGTAGATAGAGTCATATTGCATTTAGTTGCATTCATGTAGGTAGGTTTATATAGTTTATTTGCATTGAATAAATGTTCATACCCCTTTTCTTGTCCTTCTTTATTCTTAGCATGAGGACATGCTTGGTTTAAGTGTGGGGAGATTTGATAAACCCCGATTTTGTGGTTTATCTTGTGCTTATTTTGGGGGATTTTATCACCTTTTCTCATATTTATTCAATGAAATAGCATGGTTTTGCAATTCTCCCTTGATTTGTGCTTAAATGTGAAAACATGCTTTTTAGGCCCTAAAATTGGTGATTTTAACTCACTTTAATTCCATTCGATGCCTTGATATGTTTGTTGAGTAATTTCAAGTTCATAAGGCAAGTATTGGATGGAAGAAGTGAGGAGAAAAGCATGCAAAATGGGAGAACTCATGAAGAAATGAAGGAACCGTAAAGCTGTCAAGCCTGACCTCTTCGCACTCAATCGACCATAACTTGAGCTACAAAGGTCCAAATGAGGCGGTTCTAGTTGCGTTGGAAAGCTAACATCCGGGGCTTCGAAATGATATAAATTTTGTTATATGTTGCTTCGCGTTCAGGGGCACGCACGCGCACTTTGCACGCGTGCGCTGATGCTATTCGTGGCCCACTTTTATGAAATCGCCCCCAGCGATTTTGCAGCTCATTTTGGGCCCAATCCAACCCATTTCTGATGCTATTGAACCCAAGGATTGAGAGGAAATGAACCAAGTAGTCATAGTTTAGTTTTCATTATGTTTTAGGATAGAATTCTAGAGAGAGAAGCCCTCTCCTCTCTCTAGATTTAGGATAGAAATTAGGATAGAGTTATGATAATCACTCTCAATTTTCTCTTTTAATTCTTGTTTTGATTTCAATTCTCTTTATGTTTTAGTGTTCTATTGTCTTTGATCTTGTAGTTTCTCTTGTTAATTTCTTATTTTACTCTCTTTTATGTTGATGGACATTGTTGGATCTTGAGTTCTTTTAATGTAATTTTATATTTCCATGTTCTTTTATGTTGATCTTGTTTGCTATTGTTGATTTCTTGCTATTGATAGTTATGGGTTTCCTTTAATTCTTGCATTTTGTTATGTTTACTTTTCTTGCATTCTAGGTGTTTGATAAAATGTTTCCTCTAGTTTTTGTGTAGTTTCTTTGCTCTTGGCCTAAGTTAAGGGAATTGAGTGACCTTGAGTCATTGGGTCTCATTGAATTGGTGATTTGAGAACCCTTGGTGATCAATTTGATACTCATTGATGCCAACCCACTACTAATCTAATTAATAGGTAGGTTGGGACTTATGGGTTGATGTGATCAAAGCCATTTGACGTACTTCAAGTCTAGGAGTAGATATTACGTACTTAAGACTTTTGGAAGTAGACTTAATGAGCTTGGCCTCTCATAATTATCAATGTTTGGTATGTAGACAAGGATGGCGATCTCAATTACCTATGTCTAGCCAAGAGTTCTTTTCCATTTATTTTGTTAGTTCATTGTTCATTTACATTTCTTGCCCTTTACTTTTCTTGTCCTTTTACAAACAAAACCCCTTGATCCCCATAGCCAATAATTGAGCATTTCATTGCAATTCCTTGTGAGACGACCCGGAGTCTTAATACTTCGGTTAATTCTTATTGGGGATTGTTAATTGTGACAACCAAAATTTTTGCATGAAAGGATTCTTGATTGGTTTGGAAACTATACTTCACAACGAGACTCCATTAGATAAATTCTAAACCGTCAAGAATTCGTTCATCAATGGACATGGAAAGATAGTGGCCATAGGTAAGGTAGGTAAGAGTTCTCCACTTTTATTAATGATATATTTTTAGTTGATGGATTAAAACACAATCTTCTAAGCATTAGCCAATTGTGTGACTTAGGCTATTTGGTTAATTTTAAAAAATTAGAATGCTTGGTTATGAAAATCTGGTGAAATCTTGTTTGTAGCTAAAAGATGCAACAATGTATATGGACTTACCTTGGAGGAACTAAAAGAGCAAAATGTAGCTTGTTTACTTCCTTTGATTCTAAAAAATGGTTATGGCATAAGAAATTAGGACATGTTAGTATGTTTCAAATTTCTAAGCTTGTGAAGAAGAATTTGGTTAGAGGACTTCCAAAAATAAAATTTGACAAAGACATCACTTGTGATATTTGTCAATTGGGTAAATAAATCAAAACTTCTTTTAAACTCAAGGATGACATCTCAATCAAAAGACCATTGGAAATGCTACATATTGATCTTTTTGGTCCCACTATGACTCAAAACCTAGGTGGTAAACATTATGGTTTAGTAGTGGTTGATGACTATACAAGGTTTGGATGGGTTCTTTCTTAACTCATAAAAATGATACTTTTCTTGCTTCCTCAACTCTATGCAAAAAGATTCAAAATGAAAAAGATTCGAAAATAGTTTCCATAAGAAGTGATCATGGAAAGGAATTTGAAAATTAAGATTTTAAATCATTTTGTGATGAATTTGGTATTTCACATAATTTTTCATGTCCTAAAATACCTCAGCAAAATGGGGTTGTTGAGAGGAGAAATAGAAGCCTTCAAGAAATGGCTAAGGCAATGCTTTATGAAAATGAAATTCCAAAATTCCTTTGGGCTGAAGCAGTGAACACAGCTTGTTACATTTTGAATCGAACCATCATTCGAAAAATTTTAAAGAAAACTCCATACGAGCTTTGGAAAGGAATACTACCCAATCTTAAACACTTTCATGTTTTTGGATGCAAATACTTTGTTTTAAACACTAAAGATAATCTTAAAAAATTTGATCCAAAATCTTATGAAGGTGTCTTTGTTGGTTATTCAACCACTAGTAAAGCATATAGAATTTACCTCATGGAACATAAAATAATAGAGGAGTCCATACATGTCACCTTTTATGATTCTAACACCATTTCAAGTGTTATTGAGAAAAATGATGTAGAAATTGAAGCTAAATTAAGCTCTGAAAAGATCCATGATCAAGACAAATCAGAACCTACTTCGAAAAATACTGTTCTTGATTCTGCAGAACAAAATGCAGGAGACAATTCTATTTTATCTCTTACTGAAGCAGAGATTTTTGGTAATCTCAATGATGCAGATCCTAATCATGCCTGACGATGCCCAAATGCACGGGTTTGGATTTTCACACTAAAAGTAGAATTTGTCCATTGTACGTATGGTCCAAACCCAACAATTGAGCATTAATTAAATAATAATATCAATAACCGAGAGTATTTAGCTCCCAGGTCATTCCTCCCTAGGAGTTGCAATTAAGTGTACAATTATTGGCTATGAGAGAGAGCATGGGAAATTGGGAATGAAAGCAAGAGAGCAAGAAATGTAAATAGCAAGAAAGTAAATGAACATGCAAGGAATGTAAATGGCAACTCTTGGCAAGAATTGGGTAATCTAGGCTTTCTATCCTAGTTGTGGACCACAAACATGGAAATTGTGTGGAAACAATACAAACTAGTCAATCCTCCTTGAGAATTAGTCAAAAGGTGTAATTGATCTCAATCCATAAGTCCTAATCAACTCACTAATTACTTAGTGAAAGACTAGCGTCAATGGAAACCAAACCAATTAACCATTCTCACACAATGTGGAATGGACATCCACAACTCAATTCAAGCCAAACATCTAATTTCTCAACCAAAAGTGTGAAAACTAAACATGTAAGAAATTAAACATCAAAGCAAATAAAAGTCAACGCAATAAAAGTCAAAGCAATTAAATGCAAGTAAAGGGAACTTAAAATGCAAGAAACCTCTTGGCAAGTAATTGAAGGCTAAGGCTACCTATCCTAGTCATTGACCACAAACATATGATGATTATAAAGAGTTAATCCTACTTAGTCAACCTTACATCGAAGATAAGTCAAATAGGCATAGTTAATTTCAATCCCTAAGTCCTATGTCAACACTAAGGGGTCACACAGAGTTAAGGGAAACCAAATCAACTAACTACTCTAATATATCAAACAAGAATGGACATCAATGACTCAAGGATCACCAAAGTCATCAAATTCAAGCCAAGAGTGGAGAAAAACTAAGTAGAAACTAAGCCAAGTATTTTATCAAACACTTGGTGTGCATGAGAATAAAATAATATTAAATTATATTAAAATAAATTCTAAAACTACCAAAGCAAGGAAATGACAATGACAACCCAAGAAAGTAATAAATGACATGGGAATATAAATTTGCATTAATTGAAAGTAAAATGTAACAAGAGTGTCATAAAACATAAATTGACAAAATAAAGTAAATAACAAGAAAAATGAAGAAGAACAAGAAGCAATAACAATAAATGACAAGGAAAAGTAAATGAAAACAAGAATTAAAAGTAGAAATTGTAAGAAATTAAACTAAAGAACCCTAATTCTAGAGAGAGGGGAGCTTCTCTCTCTAGAAACTAAGAGAAAACATCATAAAAACTAAACCTAATTGCCCCCCTTCATTCCTCTTCACTTTGGCCTTAAATAGCTTCAGAAAATGAGTTGGATTGGTTTTGGGGTCCCAAAAATTGCTGCCAACGAGTTGTAATTAATGAGGTCACGTGCAGGGACCTGTGCGGATGCACAAATGTGTGCGTCCGCACACATGCTGAATCCTGACTTGTGCGTACGCACAAGTACCTGTGCATACGCACACGTAGACTTATGTACACTATAGCAAAATGTATATCATTTTGAAGCTCCGAGCATTAGCTTTCTAATGCCGCTAGAACCACCTCATTTGGACCTCTGTAGCTCAAGTTATGACTAATTTAGTACCGAGAGGTCAGGACTGGCAGGTTTCCAAATCCTTCATTTCTTGAATTCTTCCCTTTTGCATGCTCTTTCCTCACTTTTTCAACCCATACTTGCCTTGAAAACCTGAAAATCACTTAACAAATACATCAAGGTACCAAATGGGATTAAAGTGAATAAAAATTGACTAAATTAAGCACAAAAGAGCATGTTTTCACTTTCAAGCACAATTTAGGAAGAAATCTCAAAAGCATGCTATTTAGGTGAATAAATGTGGGTTTATGTGATGGAATCCACTCAAATCAAACCAAAATATATCGTAAAATATAGATTCATCAATTCTCCCACACTTAAACCAAGCATGTCCTCATGCTAAACTAACCAAAGGAGATGAATGAATGGGTAATTATTAATGCAACTACCTACATGCATGTAACTATACTAAATGCTATCTATATATATCTACACTATGATTCCTATTGAGTTTGGCAAAAAACAAACAAAAGAATCTCAATCAATCCAAAGTAGGAACTTAGGGCCAAGACAAGGAAAATATAGCAATATGATCAATGTCCAAATATTGATTTGAAATTTTCAAAATTAAGTTCAACAACTTGCAAAAAGATACAAAATAAGCAATGGAAACATAGAATTGAGCAATTGAAACCCTCACCGGATGTGTTTACACTCTAATCGCTCAGTGTGTAGGGTTTAATCACTCAATCCTCCTTTAATCATGTTTCTCAAAGATTTGCAAGTCATCTAACAATCAACTAATACTTGATGAATGAATGCAAATATCATGAGAACTTTTGTGGGTTGTAATGGGGCTTAGGTAAGGGTAGGATTAATATGGTTTAGTGGGCTAATAGATTGTATCTTTGATTAGCTCAAGTATCCCACCTAATCCTATATCATCCCATATACATAACAAAACAACCTAACTACCCATTTATTCTCTTTCTCACATTCACTCATGCATACTCTTTCTAATTCAACTACATATGCATCTCTTATTTTCATTCTTATTATCTTTTCTTTTCTTTTTCTTTCTTTCTTCTTTTTTTTCCTTTTTTTTCAAAAGGTATATACACCAAAATTTTCCTTTTATCAACAAAAAGAGATGCATACGTCTTACTTAATATATGCATGAGTGTTTACCCATTTTTCGAAATATTCTCAATGAACACCCAAAGCACTAACTACCAATGTTTCTCACAAATTCCCCCCACACTTGATTAACATACACACTCAAATTCAAGCTAATCAAAGATACAATCAATGGACATAATAGTTTTTCACTTAGGGTAAATAATGTGCTTATAATGAGAACAAAGGAGAATTAAAGGCTCAAAAAGTGGTTTACAAAGATAGATGCAAGGGTTGGCCATATGGGTTAGTGAGCTATACAAAGATGGCCTCAATCATACTAAATACAATCCAAAACAACAAATATAGGGCATATAGACTAAAGTAAATCTAAGATCACAATCATAAAGGGAGTTTATCACACAAGGACAAAAAATCGTGGTTGAAAATGTGCAACCACACAATTAAAGCTCAAGTCTCACTTGGTATTTGTTCAAGCTCTTTTCTATTTTCCATAAAAAGATACTTCAAGCAAGTTCAAAAATAATTTTCAAATCTAATCAATGGAATGCCCAAAAAGAGATTTCTTGAAAATTCTTTGTTATTTTACCAAACTTATTTACTATATGTATGTATGTATGTATGTTGTGATGGATGCAATTTCAAAATCTTTCCTAGTTCCATTCCTAATTTTCAACAAGCAAAAATTAACATGAACAATTAGGACAAAATTGACTAGGCATTATACTATTCACATCATCCAATCACAGCTTCTATCTATAAAATATATACTAAAGAAAAATGCAAAAATGCAACATGCAATAGCTAGATATAAACTATGATATATATACCAAAGGAAAATGCAATGCAACAGTAAAAAATACTCCAAATATATACAAGAAACCTACTAAATAAAGTAAAAATAAAGTGCAAGGTGTGTGGGAAAAGAAAGTTTACACCCCAAAATGGTGAATCCTTTTTCACACTTAAGCATTGCACGGTCCTCCGTGCACAAACAAAATCCGGGGGGAATGTCTCTCAAGAGCTCCACCTTCGGTTGGCGGATGCGGGGGCTTGGGTTGTGTGGAGATTGCCGAGTCCATGTATGCTCAGCATCTCCCTCCTCAGTATCATCTTCCTCTCCCGACTTCTTGCCTTTATGTGTTATCCTCAAAAAGAAGAGCAAAGTATAGTTAGGACTCATAGGGCAAGTAGCACAAAAGGGTAAAGGAGAGAGTAAATAAGCATCTAATTGAGGAATTTTGCATAGTGGCATGGAATACACACGACGGCCGGCTAACGTGGTATCCACACAATGAAAAAGTAAGCATGAGTTCCTCAACTAAATGGCCTAAGATGCAAGAAATAAATGAACATCAATCAAACACAAGCAAACTTAGGCAATTGTAATAGGAGTGAGTTGAATGTAGGAATTATTGGATATTGAAGTTGTGCACGTGAAAGAGCAAAATTAATAAAATAGCACAACAAGCAATAACCAATTCAATAATGAAAAGAGAATTACTTATTCATCCTTAGGAAAAATCAAATAATCACATGGTTAAGGTGTTTGTTACAAAAAGTGACAAGTCTTGATAGAATCAAGCCAAGTCAACTCAAACAAATGCAAAGTATTAACAAGAAACAAGGACCTTGTGATGTGATTATATTGACTTAAAAACCATGATGAACAAGCAATTCAACTCAATTCACTAAATTTTATGTGCACTTACATAATTGTCCTAGTGGTACAATCAAAACATGAGTATTCAAACCCACTAGGTACTAGTAAATTAAGGAAAAGTATAAGTTTATTGATGAAAACTTCAAGCAGCAAACAACCCAATCAATATCAAACAAACACTTACAATTTATTCAATTAACAAGCAAGTAAACAAAACTAATATAATTACCAAAATAGAAAAGAAATGCAAACAAAACAAAGTAAAGCAAGTAGAAAGGAGGGCAAAAGCAAGAGAAGAAAGGGGTGGAAAGGAAGAAAAGAAGTAGAGAGAAGAGGAGAAAAGAAGTATACTGAGAAAATAGGGGTGTGCGCACGCACAGGGGTGTGTGCATGCGCACACTATAAGGAAAGGGGAAGGTGTGCGAGGGCACAACAGCATGCGGCCGCTGCAAATAGAAGGGACATAAGGAGTGTGCGTGCACACAAGCCTGTGCGCACGCACAGAAGACTTTTTTTTTAGGGTTGGATCATGTGTGCGCGTGCACACAGGTCTGGGTGCGCGCACAAGAGCGTAAGGGGCAGGGGTTCACGCGCACACGCTGTGCCAACGCTCCCACCAGAGTGGTTGCAACTTGGCGTGCGGACGGACACTGACGTTAAGATTTTTGCTAGTAAACAATTTTATAAAAATAGTCGCGTTGTAGATATAGCTTCTAAACCAACAGAAATCCCTTCGTGCAAACGTTTTGCTTGTCACAAGTAACAAACCCCTTTAAAATTGATAACCGAAGTATTTAAACCTCGGGTCGTCTTCTCAAGGAACTGTAGGGAAGTATATTCTTATTATTGGTTATGAGTTTTGTAAATTGGGGTTTGAAGGTAAGGAACAAGTAATTAAATGACAAATAAAATAAATAAATAACTATAAAATAAACTCTTGGTAAGGTGTGACAATTCGGAAGTCCTATCCTAGTTATCCTTATCAATGGTGATGAGAATTGAGTTTAATCCCACTTAGTTAACCTTTACTAAACAAAGGAAGGTCAAGTAGACTAATCAATTTGATCCTCAGGTCCTAGTCAATTCCTAAGGAAAGACTAGAGTTATTGGAATTCGATTCGATTAGCAAAAACAACAATTATCAATCACGATGAGTTTGATAACTCAAGAGTCTCCAATTGATCAATTAAAGCCAAAAGGGAAAAATCTAAATTATTTATATAAAGAAAGGAAAGCAATCACAATTCTGAAATACCTCAAGTTGTACTAATAAAGATATCAAATGTAACATGGAAGAGTTCATAAATTGAATTGAGAAAATAATAAAAAGGAATATTGAACCTGATAAAGAGTCAGAATGCTAAATTGAAATAACAAGAAATCCTAATCCTAAAACCTAAGAGAGAGAAGAGAACCTCTCTCTAAAAACTACATCTAAATAATTAAAAGTGACTAATTGAATGCCTCCTTGAATGGATGTATTCCCCCACTTTATAACCTCTAATCTGTGCTTTCTGGACTTGGATCTGGGCCAAAAAGGGTTTCAGAAATCGCTGGGAGCATTTTCTGTAATTTCTGATGCGAGGCGTCTGTCACGCATCCGCGTAGGTCACGCGGTCGCGTCATCTGGAGTTTTCCTTGTCATGCGTTCGCTTCGGTCATGCGTCTGCGTCATCTGTGTTCTGCTTAAGGCACACGTTCACGTCAGTCACGCGTTCGCGTCGCTGCTTTTTCACGCTGGGCATGCGGTCGCGTTGTCCATGCGTTCGCGTCGATTCCAGTTTCTTCAAAAACTCCATTTTGTGCTTTCCTTCCATTTTGTATGTTTTCTTTCCATCCTTTAAGTCATTTCTGCCTTTAGAATATCTGAAACTACTTAACACACAAATCACGGCATCGAATGGTAATAAAGGGTAATTAAAATAAATAATTTTTAAGTATAGGAAACATGTATTTCACATATATCACATAATAAGGAAGGGAAAGTAAAACCATGCAATTTACTTGAATAAGTGAGTGAAGGATTGAATAAATCTCTTGAATTGAGCATAATATATATCATAAAATATGGGTTTATCAACCTCCCCACACTTAAACACTAGCATGTCCTCATGCTAAGTCCAAGATAAAGAATAAGGTAAGGTTAAAGTGGTGGAATCTCATGCAATGCAATCTATCCTAAATGCAACTACCTAAATGAGTCATGCAATTCTAATTTTTATTCACTTGTAATATAAAACTTACATGTAGTTAAATTAATTCACATTCTCAAGGAATCATATATGCATAGCCAACCTTAGATAATGTTAAGGCACTTTACAATTGAGATGGGTAAAAATATTTTTCAAACTTGCAAGACAATTAACAATTTAAGTAGAGATATATGGTGATGAGCTATTAAACCCTCACTGGATTTTGTGTTTACTCTCTAGTCACTCAGTGTTTATTAGGTTAATCACTCTATTCTTCTTTTTATCCTTACTTTCTATAACTTTGTTCTTCATCTAACCAACCAACAATTATAGAATACAGACATACAAAAATCATGAGGTCTTTTTCAAGGTTGTAATGGGGCCAAGGTAAAGGTAAGGGTATATGTATAAAACTAAGTGAGCTAATAAGTGAATCCTTGACTAGTCTAAGATCTCACCTAACATACATATTCTATTTTGTCATTCAAAGCTTCTTAACCTATTTACCCAGATTTTT
This sequence comes from Arachis ipaensis, assembly GCF_000816755.2. Lineage (NCBI taxonomy): Eukaryota > Viridiplantae > Streptophyta > Magnoliopsida > Fabales > Fabaceae > Arachis > Arachis ipaensis. Next base: position 47,874,038 of record NC_029789.2, on the reverse strand, counting down.
CTCACTTTGTATTGCTAGCTCATTAACTTAAATTTTATCCCATGTGCATTGATTCTTTTTATTTTGCGATTGTGGGATTTTTGTATCCCTTTTATTTAAATAATTTTTTAATACAAATGGTAATTCAATTGATTTCACATGAGCATGCTTCGAAAATTTTTATTTTGAATATTTTTATTCTTTTTAACTTTCTACCTTTGTTTCTATCATCCATGTTCCCATAAAGTTCCACACACTTAAACAACACACAATTTCTATCTTAAGCTAACCAAGGATTCAACTTGGGATTTATTTATTTTTCTACTTAAGGCTAGTAATGTTGTTTATAGAACAAGAGGGGATTAAAAAGCTCAAGGGGGCTAACAAGGGTGATGTAAAAGGTAGGCTAATTTGGGATAAGTGAGGAAAAATTCAAATGATGGCCTCAATCACTTTCTTGGTATGTATCTATATTCTATAATCGGACACATAGATTAAAACAAAGTAAAGAACCCCAGAATAAAAAGAAGGGCAAAACACACAGGAATAAAAATTATGGTTTGAATGTAACCATACAATTAAGCTCAAAACTCACAGGCTGTGTGTTCTCTAGCTAAAAAATTATATATCAGTTATACATGTCATGCAAGTAGAAATTAAGAGTTCCCATTATTCTCAATGTAAAATTTTGGGTGGCTTTAAAGTTTTAGCGTTCCTCTTTGATGAAATGTTGTTAACTAACTAACATGTTATGTTCTTTATACAAGGTGTGAATTGTTTTTATTCTGTTAAAGTCTCTAGTTTACTTCCTTTTTATTTTTAATTTAAACCAAACTATAACATGCTAAAGGGTAAATTATACTAATTAATCCACATATTCTATAACTAATAAGTTGGAATTGCAACTAAACTAACTGGCTAGAGTATGAACTAAGGTGCAAAATGCAGAAATAACATAAAAATACATTAAAAAAATAATGTATAAGTGCTGAAAATAAAAATAAAGATAAAAATACAGAAAAATAACCAAAATAAGATAAAAGAGTCTGCAGTGGTTCACCAAAAAAAATATGCCAGAGATGGCGACCTCCCCACACTTAAAATAAAGCATCGTCCCTGATGCTTACTCAAGCAGGGTGTGAAGGAGTGTCATCTCCGGAAGGATGGGCTGCTGGAGTCTCTGTGGAGGCCTGAGGGTCTGTAGACTGGATGAGTGTAGGAGGATCTGTCTGCTGTAGAGGAGGCTCTGACTGGATAGGAATCTCTGTATCGGTGGCCTGAATCTGCTGTGGCTCCTCCTGCTGTGGCGTAGCCTGCTCCGGTCCTGTCTGTGCAGCTTGGGTGGGTGTCTCCTCCTCGTGAGCATCCTCCTCTACCTCAGATGTATCAGAAGGGATGTCAGGCTCGGAGGGGATATCACCGCCGGAACGGATCATCAACTTGACGTGCTCATAGCGTCGCTTGTTGCGACACTCCATACGATCCAAGCGGGCGAAGAGTCGATGCACCAAATGGTAAATAGGCTCAGGAGCAGCTGGAAGTGCAGTGGGTGGGGCAGGTGCAGCAGTGGAAGAAGAGAGGGCAGCTGAAGGTGTGGCTGTCTCATCAGAAGCAGGAAGAAATGAAGGTCTGTAGCCTAAAGCCAGAAAGTTTCTGCTGTGAGGAATGATCTTCTTGCAGTCCGCAGCAGGTAGCTTCTCATCAGCATCCTCCCAAGGCACGTCAGCTCGACGGCCTAGCTGGGTAACCAAGTAAGGGAAAGGGAGGGTGCCTCTGACATGGACCCTGGCCATGTAGTGCTGGATGAATCGTGGTAGGTACAGGTCCTTATCCTCCATCACACACCAGATGAGGGTGATCATAGCAGCAGGCAGCTCCGTCTCATGAGTGCTCGGCATAATAAAGTTACTCAGGATCTGGTGCCAGAGCCGAGCCTCATCATTCAAGTATATCCGCTTGATTCCTTTAGGCATGGTGGTGTTCTTACCCATGACCCATGGAACAGTAGGGTCAAGGGCTATCCTCTCATTGATAGCATCCCAATTGAATCTCAGAAACCTCATATCCTCTTCAGCCTTTTGGTAACCGTCAGGCTTATCAAACTTAGGCTGAAGGCACAGAATATCCTCAATGACCTCTTCAGTGACCAGTATCTATTTTCCTCTGAGGTGCACTACATCCAGGGAAGTCTTGAAATAATTGCAGTAAAACTCTCGTACCCAAGAAGCATTGACCTCAGTCAAATTTCTCTCCAAGAAGAACCAACCTCTTTGTTTGATCTGATCGGAGGTGTACTACTGTAGTTCTTCTGGAATTTTCAAAGTCCTCTCCAGGTACAGATTTCTGGAGGTAGCAAACACTGGATACTTCAGCTCACAGTATCGGTTTGCAAACTTAATTGGATCAGTGGCAGGAAGGAGCTGGTCAGCCTTCTCCTGCGGGGTAAAGTGCTTTTCCCGCCAGGAGTCATCATGCATAAGCTCCAGGAGAGACATAGAGGATTCACCTCTTTTCTGTTTGCCAGTTGTTGCCTTTCCTTTTCCCTTACTTTGAGTGTCAGACATCCTGAAAAACAGAAATCTAGGATATAATAAAAATAGGGAAACAAGTAGGCAATTAACAAGATAAGCACATAGAGGCAAAGGAGCAGTAGAATAATGAAATGAGTTGAATAATTATGCATTTTGGAGTGTTTTGGAGTTAAAAAGCGGAGATGAGAAATTACAATCCAAAATGTAATATAAATAGAATTCATGTTAATTAGGAAAAACCATAATCATGCCTTGAGTTAAAAAAAGTAAAGAGTGAGTTAAAAAGCAGAGGGGGTTGGTAGAAAGTTAAAAGTGGTTTGAAATTGAAAAAGAGGTTAGAAAGTAAAAATCAGTCAGTTAGTAAAAAGAAAATCAGAGTAAGTGGCATGATGATTGGTTTCTAAATAACAAGAATTTCACAATTTGAAGCAACAGACAACTCATATTCAAGCAAGGAAATCAAGTTATTGATGATTCATATAGATATACCAATAACGAAAATTTGAAATCAAATCATCAATAATGTGATTTATTAACCAGGGAAACAAAAGGAATAAGAATGCTGACCCGTGCATTCAGGAATTGGTTTGGTGAAAGCTAAGGAAAGCAAAATTAAAAATGCCAAAACCAATACATGAATGAGAATCAGAACAATTTACAGAAAATTGGGCATCATTCCGGCTAAAATTGGATGTTCTCGAAAAATAAACAGCAAGCAGAATAGTTCATATAAATTAAAATAAACTGCAAATAGATATAAAAAATATGAACATGAAAGAGCAGTCGCAATAGCAGCATGAACAGCAAGAACAACATATGAACAATACTAACATCACCGCAACAGCAGAACTGCAAAAATTATAAAATAAGTAGCAAGAACAGTGCAAAGAATCAGGCCTAAATTCACTAACCACATCCTAGTCTACCTAACCATATAGAATCCACTACAACATACATCTCTAACTATCCTAAATTGAAAAATATGCAGAAAAAAATTTTGAAAGAAAGAAGGGTGGCGTTTGGCGAAACCTGGTAGGCGTATGAACTAAGCTAAGGGACTGAGAGATGGCGGGGGTGTGGTGGCAGTGGTGCTGGGAGGGTCACGGTGGCGCGGCGGCAGAACAGAGCTGCGCGGTTGCGGCAGTTGGTGGCGGTTTGGTGG
>NC_029789.2:47853719-47869583 GCF_000816755.2 Arachis ipaensis | reverse complement strand
AAATCTGCAAATAGACATAAATAATATGAATATGAAAGAGCAATTGCAATAGCATCGTGAACAGTAAGAACATCATATGAACAATATTAACATCACAGCAACAGCAGAATTGCGAAAATTATAAAACAAGTAGCAAGAACAGCGCAATGAATTAGGCCTAAATCCACTAACCACATCCTAGCTACCTAACCACCTAGAATCAACTACAAACATGCAACTCTAACTAGCCTAATTTGAACAAAATTGGAAACATATGCAACTAATTACGAATGAAAGAAAAATAGCGTTCGGCGGAACCTGGTAGGCGTATGAACTAAGCTAGGGAACTGAGAGATGGCGGGGGTGTGGTTGCGGTGGTGCTGGGAGGGGCACTGTGGCGCGGTGGCGGAACAGGGCTGCGGTGGTGGGCGGCTGTTTGTGGTGGCAGGGTGGAAGGGGGTGGGTGAAGAAGAATGGGGTAAGGGTGGTGGTGGTGGGAGGTGCGGCGGTGATGGCACGGTGGTGGTGGTGGCCGCAGAGGGGGCAGCGGTGGTGGAGGGAAGATGAGAAGAGAAAGAGAAGAAAGAGAGGGAAGGAAGAAAGGGGGGTGGCGTCGCGGTCGTGGCTGGGTGGTCGAGGGTGGTGCGGTGGTTGGAGGTGGTTGGCTGGGAGTGGTGGTGGTTGGGGGGTGTGTTGCAGAGAAGAAAGGGAGAAGAAGAGGAATGGAGGGCGCGATGGGGTAGGGTTTCGCGTCACTGGGAGTTAGTAAATTTGAATCCACGCGAACGCATGGGGCACGTGGTCGCGTGGTTAGGGTGGAAAAAGGGTTGACGCGATCGCATGAGTGACGCAATCGCATGAAATGGGTAGAAGGATACATGACGCGGTCACATGAGTCATGCAACCGCATCGCTGGAAATTGTGCTAGACGCACAATTCCAGCGTCGTTTCAGCGTAACTCTCTATCTCCTTTGGGGTGTTGTGCAATCCATGGGACGCGAACGCATCACTCACGCTTTCGCGTGGGATGGGTTTTGTGCAAGTGACGCGTTCGCATGATGGACGCGAACGCGTGGGCCGTTTTGTGCTAAACGCACAACAGCCACACGATTCCAGCCTAGATTTCTGGGCGTTGGATTTTTACGCCGATTTCCAGATCACGAGGCCGCGTGAATGACGCGGACGCGTGGAGGGTGTTTTTCGCAACTGACGCGAATGCTTTAGCGATGCGATCGCGTCGCACGCCTTCCCTTTTTTTTTATTATTATGCGATTATGCCGTTATACAGTATGTAATGCCAATGCAAATGCTTACGAATACTATCCAGGTTCAATGAAAATAAAATAATATAAAAATAAACAAAATGAAATAAAATGGAAACAGGAACGATCATACCATGGTGGGTTGTCTCCCACCTAGCACTTTTAGTTAAAGTCCTTAAGTTGGACATTAGATGAGCTTCCTGTTATGGCGGCATGTGCTTAAATTCGTCCAGAAATCTCCACCAATGTTTGGAATGCCAACAGCCTCCGGGGTCCCAAACTAGGCATGTAAAGCTTCTGAGCAGCTTCAAACAGATTCTCAGGCTCCCGGGGTGACGAATGTCAGAATAGATTCCAGGATCCCAAACTTTGCTTTTAAATCCGCCTTTGTCTTGATCTATATTTTTCCGTCCGGGCGGTTAAGAAATTAGATTCTCACCAAGATGACCAAACATTTTCCGAGATCTATTCAATTGAACATGATGCCAGTCCGTGCACTTCGAGTTGAAGCGTGAAACCTTAATGAACCTTGTGCACCAGCTCTGAGTACGAGCCATTTCCCTCTTACTTTTAAAGCCGCAGAGAGCTCTAAGCTGGCCATCTGTTTCAAGCAAACTATATTCAAGTGGAAAAATAAAGTTAAAGGTTAAGGATTGTACCCACTTGAAGCTTGTATTGGGTGGTAATGGCCTTGGGATAGGTGTTTCCAGTGGTTCTGTAAGTTCTACTCCCTTGTAATCTTTTGTGAATTCCTCCATTTCTTTGCAAAATTCTTCAAATGCATCTATGTCCTGATCAAAGTCTTCTATGTCTTCCTCATCACTCAAGTCATAAACTAGAGGTTGAGAGAAATCTACCTCCGCATCATCTTCATATTTACTTGGGGAAGATTCTTTGATCTCAGAGAATTCACTTGCGGATGCAAGTTCATTACTTGGAGAACTTGACTCGAGGCTACCATCATCAAAGAAACTTGTGTCTTGGGTTATTCCGTCTAGTTCTTCATAAAATACCTGCTTTGGAGGCCGTGCACTATCCTCCTTAGCATCAATTGCAACGTCCTTGACGGAATTCTTCACAACTCTGGATTCCCATGGAGGTTCAACATCTCCTAAATCTTCAATCAGTACTTCTTCTTCTTGGATAATTTGAGCTTCCTCCAATTGTTCCAGAACAAAGTTATGCTCATTACTGCCCTCTGGGATTTCTAGTGTCTCCTTCATGCCACGTTCGTCATTAGATTCTCCACATAAAGCTATTGGAGTTCCTTGAGGGTCCGAACGTCTGGAAGATAATTGATGTATTGCTTGCTCCAGTTGATGAAGGGTTGTATGAAGTTGATCTACTGTTTCCTTGAGGCGAGACTGCGATTCTCTAGGCGATGGATATGGACATGGTACATATGGAAGTGATGGTGTTTGGGAGTAATTGGATTGGAATCGGGGTAAGTAAGGATCGTATGGTGGTGAATGGTGAAAAAGAGCTTGTGAGTGTGGTGGTTCAAAGTTATGTTGAGAGGATGGTCTATAGGCACAGGGTGGGGCTTGTTAGTAGTTACAAGGTTGTCTACCATATCTATTAGCATGGTTTGCATTGTATAATGGTCTTTGTCCAAGATACCTTGGAGGGTGTTGTTGCCTAAAGGGTTGATCACATCCTCTTGGCTCCATCCATATTTGATTGCTTAAACCTTGATGCATGTTCCTGCTATAGCTTTCACTCCTTTCAACAATATTAGAACCAAACTCAAAGCGAGAGGGGTGAGAGTTCATAGTAGCTAATGGAAATAAAAGGAGAAAACAAAAACAAATAAACAAGTAAAAGAAAAATATTTGCAATAACCAAAAATAAGGCACACGATTGCAGTTCCCCGGCAACGGCGCCATTTTGACGTTAAGATTTTTGCTAGTAAAGAATTTTATAAAAATAGTCGCATTGTAGATATAGTTTCTAAACCAACAGAAATCCCTTCGTGCAAACGTTTTGGTTGTCACAAGTAACAAACCCCTTTAAAATTGATAACCGAAGTATTTAAACCTCGGGTCGTCTTCTGAAGGAACTGTAGGGAAGTATATTCTTATTATTGGTTATGAGTTTTGTAAATTGGGATTTGAAGGTAAGGAACAAGTAATTAAATGACAAATAAAATAAATAAATAACTATAAAATAAACTCTTGGCAAGGTGTGACAATTCGGAAGTCCTATCCTAGTTATCCTTATCAATGGTGATGAGAATTGAGTTTAATCCCACTTAGTTAACCTTTACTAAACAAAGGAAGGTCAAGTAGACTAATCAATTTAATCCTCAGGTCCTAGTCAATTCCTAAGGAAAGACTAGAGTTATTGGAATTCGATTCGATTAGCAAAAGTAACAATTATCAATCACGATGAGTTTGATAACTCAAGAGTCTCCAATTGATCAATTAAAGCCAAAAGGGAAAAATCTAAATTATTTATATAAAGAAAGGAAAGCAATCACAATTCTGAAATACCTCAAATTGTACTAATAAAGATATTAAATGTAACATGGAAGAGTTCATAAATTGAATTGAGAAAATAATAAAAAGGAATATTGAACCTGATAAAGAGTCGGAATGCTAAATTGAAATAACAAGAAATCCTAATCCTAAAACCTAAGAGAGAGGAGAGAACCTCTCTCTAAAAACTACATCTAAATCATTAAAAGTGACTAATTGAATGCCTCCTTGAATGGATGCATTCCCCCACTTTATAACCTTTAATCTGTGCTTTCTGGACTTGGATCTGGGCCAAAAAGGGTTTCAAAAATCGCTGGGAGCATTTTCTGTAATTTCTGATGCGAGGCGTCTGTCACGCGTCCGCGTGGGTCACGCGGTCGCGTCATCTGGAGTTTTCCTTGTCATGCGTTCGCTTCGGTCATGCGTCTGCGTCATCTGTGTTCTGCTTAAGGCGCGCGTCCGCGTCAGTCACGCATTCGCGTCGCTGCCTTTTCGCGCTGGGCATGCGGCCGCGTCGTCCATGCGTTCGTGTCGATTCCAGTTTCTTCAAAAACTCCATTTTGTGCTTTCCTTCCATTTTTGTATGTTTCCTTTCCATCCTTTAAGTCATTCCTGCCTTTAGAATATCTGAAACTACTTAACACACAAATCACGGCATCGAATGGTAATAAAGGGTAATTAAAATAAATAATTTTTAAGCATAGGAAACATGTATTTCACATATATCACATAATAAGGAAGGAAAAGTAAAACCATGCAATTTACATGAATAAGTGAGTGAAGGATTGAATAAATCTCTTGAATTGAGCATAATATATATCATAAAATATGGGTTTATCAGACACATCTGTGCAGCCGCACAGAGGGTGCAAAAAAGGGAACGTGTGCGTACGCACAGGTACGTGCAGACGCACAGGTCACAGAAAATAGGTGAACGTGCGCGCACAAGGCGTGCTGGCACTACAAAGAGGGGGTATAAGGGTTTGTGTGCGTACGCACATTTGGGTGCGTACGCACAGGAAGTGAAAATATTTTGCTGCGTGCGTGCACACGAGGCTGTGCGCACGCACATACCCTGTTTTTCCCAAAAATTTTTCTTTAAAATTCTAAGGTACCAAGCCTTAGTTCAATTAAAAATAAACATCAAAACATGCAAAGAACCCATAAATTCATGATCCAAACCAAAATTAACATAAATAACTCAAAGTTAAACTAGTTCTAAGCTAACCAATTAAACAAACATGCAATAAACCAAAATATATACAAAAAGAGAAGAGTTAGAATAATGTTACCAAGCACTTTTATTTAATGTCTTTAAGTTAGACAATTGGGAGAGCCCTTGCTATGGTGGCTTGTGCTTGACTTCCCACCAATGCTAGAATGTCTAATGTCCTCCGGAATCCCAATCCTAACCATTAACAAAGACAACCAAAAAGCAAGCTATTTACATATTAACATATATACAATAGCCACTAACTTTACACCATTGCAACTCCCTGGCAACGGCACTAAATTTGATGATGCCCAAATGCATGGGTTTGGATTTTCACACTAAAAATAGAATTTGTCCGTTGTACGTATAGTCCAAACCCAACGATTGAGCATCAATCAAATAATAAAGTCAATACAAAATAACCGAGAGTATTTAGCTCCCGGGTCGTTACTCCCTAGGAGTTGCAATTAAGTGTACAATTATTGGCTATGAGAGAGAGCATGGGAAATTGGGAATGAAAGCAAGAGAGCAAGAAATGTAAATAGCAAGAAAGTAAATGAACATGGAAGGAATGTAAATGGCAACTCTTGGCAAGAATTGGGTAATCTAGGCTTCCTATCCTAGTTGTGGACCACAAACATGGCAATTGTGTGGAAGCAATACAAACTAGTCAATCCTCCTTGAGAATTAGTCAAAAGGTGTAATTGATCTCAATCCATAAGTCCTAATCAACTCACTAATTACTTAGTGAAAGACTAGCGTCAATGGAAACCAAACCAATTAACCATTCTCAAACAATGCGGAATGGACATCTGACGTTGGAATTTTTGCCAGTAAAGAATTTCATAAAAACAGTCGCGTTGTAGATATAGTCTCTAAACCGACAGAAATCCCTTCGTACAAACGTTTTGGTTGTCACAAGTAACAAACCCCTTTTAAATTGATAATCGAGTATTTAAACCTCAGGTCGTCTTCTCAAGGAATTGCAGGGAGGTATATTCTTATTATTGGTTATGAGTCTTGTAAATTAGGGGTTTTAGAAAGTAAGGAAGCAGTATGTTGCATAAGAAGAATAAGATAAATAAATAACTATAAAATAAACTCTTGGCAAAGTATAAGAACTGGAAGTCCTATCCTTATCAATTGTGATGAGAATTGGATTTTAATCCCACTTGGTCAGCCTTTACTAAACAAAAGAAAGTTAAGTGGGCTGATTGGCTTGATTCCAAGTCCTAGTCAACTCCTGTGGAGAGACTAGCTTTAGAGCAATCCTTGTTCAATCAGAATCTGCCAATTTCAACCACTGTTTTATTTGACAGCTCAAGCGTCACCAATTACCTTAACCAAAGCCAAAAGTGAAGAAAGTCTACTTGAATGAAAATAATTTGGATAAACACAGAGCATTAATAAATTAAAGAGAGCAATCATAAGTCTGAAATACCTCAATTAACTCTAATAAAGATATCAAATGTAACATGGAAGAGTTCATAAATTAAATTAGGAAAATAAATAAAAATAAAGAACCTGGGATTGAGAGTCACTCCTAAAACTAAGAGAAGTCCTAAATCCTAATCCTAGGAGAGAGGAGAGAACCTCTCTCTCTAAAAACTACATCTACTCCTAAAATTGTGAATATGAAAGCCTCCTTTTGAATGCATGCAGTCCCCCACTTTATAGCCTCTAATCTGTATTTTCTGGGCCGCAAGCTGGGTCCGAAACAGTCCAGAATTCGCTGGTTTCGGATTTTGCCACGCTGGTTTTTCGTCACTGCGACACGGCCGCATAAATCACGCGGTCGCGTCGCCTAGCGTCAGGGGAACTATAGCATGTTATACATCATATCGAAGCCCCGGACGTTAGCTTTCCAACGCAACTAGAACCGCGTCGTTTGGACATCTGTAGCTAAAGTTATAGCTGTTTGAGTGCGAAGAGGTCAGGCTGGACAGCTTAGCAATTTCTTCAACTTCTTGTATTCCTTCCACTTTTACATGCTTCTTTTCCATCCTCCAAGCCATTCCTACCCTGTAATCTCTTAAATCACTCAACACACATATCAAGGCATCTAATGGTAATAAGAGAGGATTAATATTAGCAATTATAAGTCCAAAGAAGCATGTTTTCAATCAAAGCACATAATTAGGAAGGTAAATGTAAAACCATGCAAATAGTATGAATAAGTGGGTAAAGAGTAGATAAAAACCACTCAATTGAGCACAAGATAAACCATGAAATAGTGGTTTATCAACCTCCCCACACTTAAACAAAAGCATGTCCTCATGCTAAGCTTAAGAGAAACTATAAAGATGAAGAGGAATGATAGAATGTATGAAATGCAACCTATCTATATGAATGCAACTACATGCAAAATGTTTCTACCTACTTGGTTAAAAGTAAACAAATCTTTTAAGAACAAATATGAATTGGATTTCACTAATTCAAATCATGAAAATGAAGTATAAATAGACTTGTAGAAGAAAATAGCTCATGAAAGCCGGGAACAAGGAATTGAGCATCGAACCTTTACTGGTAGTGTATACACTCTAATCACTCAAGTGTTTTAGGTTCGATCTCTCAATTCTCTACTAACCTTGCTTTCTAAGGCTTGCTCTTCCTCTACCAATCAACAAAAATTTAATGCACAGATACACATATCAAGAGGTCTTTTTAAGGGTTGTAATGGGGTTAGGGTCAAGGTAGGATTGTATTTGGCCAAGTGGACTAAAATCTGAATCCTTAATTAACTTAAACTTTCCACCTAACTTTAGACAATCCATGTAATCATAATACAACATCTAACTATCTATTAACCATGTTTTCCACATATTCATGCATTCTAATTTCAAGTACAGTACATATGCATTGCTTTCACCACTTACTTTGGGGCATTTTGTCCCCTTTTATTATTTGCTCTTTTTCTTTTCTTTTTCTCCTTTATTTTTCTTTTTTTATATTATTTTTTTTCTTTTGTTTTTCTCAATGCATATGATTAAAGTATTGAATGCATGAACATATTCTCAACATTCTTTTACATTTTCAGAAAATTCTAACATACTCAATTCTCAAACCAAATATTTCCAAACCCACTTTTCCCACACTTAAATCATAAGCACTCTCACTAGTCTAAGCTAATTAAGGATTCAAATTAAGGACATTATTGTTTTCCGTTTAGAGTTAATGATGTGCTAAATAAAAAGAACAAAGGGGGTACAATAGGCTCAAAATTGGTTTGCAAGGGATAATGAAAGGTAAGGCCATATGGGTATGTAAGCTCAGTGAAATAAAGGCCTCAATCATATAAGTGCATGTATACATCAAATTATGGAAATATAGAATTAGGCAAGACAAAGATAACATTTTTTTGAGAGAAAAACACACATCAAAAATAAAATATTGGTTGAAAAATGCAACCAATTCAAATAGGCTCAAAATCTCACAGGTTTTGTGTGTTCGAGCTCTAAACCATGTTCCAGTATAATATTTCTTCAAACAAGTGTAATATTAAATTTTATTCAAATTAGTGAAATGCTCTAAAAGGTTTCTTGAAAAAGAAAATATTACTTCAACCAAGTGGTAAAATATGCAAAAAAATCAAACAAATATGCAATCAAAAAAACAAATAAAATAAAAATTTTGGTGTTGAGTCAGGAAATAACTAACCCATGGAGATCGGTATCGACCTCCCCACACTTAAAGATTGCACCATCCTTGGTGCATGCTGAGATTTGCAGGTGGATGGGTTGTTTCAACTGACGCTTTTCTCATCAAGGAATGTGTGTAGGAACTTGTTTGTCTCTCCCATGTGAACGTCTTCCGGTTCTCTTCCTGGTGGCCATCCTGAAAGAAAAAGGGAAGGAAAGTAACCCAAAGCAAAGATAGAAAACAAATAAAACATGGGTTGGTTAATGCCAAAAGTGAGGGTCTCAATTACATGGTAGCTACAACATGCAAGTGAGAAAACAATAGAAGCACATGGCATACTAGTGGTGCAAAATATTGCAACAATGAGGGAGAGAGTTTGGGTAAAGAGAGATAATATAAATTCATATCAATGTAAAAGTAATACAGGTATAAAAGATTGGCATTGATTTAAATAATATTACTCAATCAGAATTAAAACAAGTCACTAAGCATCAAGAAAATACCAGAAAAGATGTAACAGTTGAATAAGAATATTTGAACACCAATAATAATTTTAGAAAAATAAAAATATGCAATGAATGAGAGTATGCAAATAAATTAAATAAACTAGAATGGCAGTGAGAGAAAATAAGAAAGGAAGACGAAAGAAATAAGAAAAGATAAGAGAATAAGGATTCGGAGAAGAAAAGATAAGAAAATTGGCACTAATCTGGATAGGTTGTGCGACGCCGGTGATGCGGTCGCGTGGGGCACGCGATCGCGTGACTTGATTTGTGCTAGTGGCGCGAGTGCAGCCTCGCGGTCGCACAACTCTATGTTCAAAACTTAGTATTGCCAAAATCCTGGGTGACGCGATCGCGTGGGGGACGCGATCGCGTGAGTGGCCATCATGGGGATGTGACGCGGACGCGTGGGGCACACGTTCGCGTGGTGAGGCTTGGGCTTTCAGCACGATTCCAGCCCAACTACAGCTCAACTTTTGGCCATGCACCCTTTGACGTCGAAATCCAAGTCACGCGGCCGCGTAGGGCACGCGATCGCGTGGGAGGCCAGTATTCCCCTGCGACGCGGACGCGTCAGCGATGCTGTCGCGTGGGACGAATTGTGCCACTGGCATGCCTCCAGCCTTGCTCCAGCGTGACTCTCTGTTCGTTTTTATTTTCTCTTCTCTCCTTGCGACGCGGACGCGTCGCGTCGCGTGATCGCTTCTCTCTTTTTTTTTTTTAATCTGAAAAGATGCAGAATGCAGTGTTAATATGAATGTGATGCAAAACTCCAGGTTCAATATAACAAAATAAAATAAAATTCAAAAACAAATAAAACTAAATAAAAATGAAAAAGGACGATCATACCATGGTGGGTAGTCTCCCACCTAGCACTTTTAGTTAAAGTCCTTAAGTTGGACATTTGATGAGCTTCCTGTTATGGTGGCTTATGCTTGAACTCATCCAGGAATCTCCACCAGTGTTTGTGATTCCAGTAACCTCCGGGGTCCCAAACTAGGCATGTAAAACCCTTGAGCAGCTTCAAAAAGATTCTTAGGCTCCCGGGGTAATAAGTGTCAGAGCAGATTCTAGGATCCCAAATCTTGCTTTTACACCCATCCTTGTCGGGATCTGTATTTTTCCAGCCGGGTGAAAGGTGATCTGAATTCTCACTGCAGTGACCAAACAACTTCCTAGACCCATTTAGTTGAGCTTTATACCAACCTTTGCGTTTGAACTTAAAGCTTCCAACCATGATGAACCTTGCTTGACAATTCTTATCACTGGCTATCTTCCTCTTACTCTTAATGCCACAAAGAGCTCTAAGTTGACCATCCGTCTCCAGTAGCCCATATTCAAGTGGGATTAGAAAGCTATGGGATATGAATTTTACCCACTTGAATGTTGTGAAGGATGATGGCAACTTAGGGGGAGGTATTTTTAATGAAATTGCAAGCTCCACTCCCTTGTGCTCTTTTCTGATAACTACCACCTCTTTGCAAGCTTCTTCAATTTCAACCTCTTCCTCTTGGTAGCTCTCTTTCAATTCAATCTCCTCTTCATTGCTTTCCAAGGGCATGGGAGGTTGTGCTTCTTCTTCTTGAATCTCCATCTCTTGATCAACCTCTTCCAAGTCTTCAACTATGATATGCTTTGGAGGTTGTACACCCTCCTCAGCATCAATTACAACCGTCTTGGAAGGAGGCTCTATGTCTTGACTTTCCCATGGATGTTCTGCATCTCCTAAGTCTTCAACCACTTCTTCTTCTTCTTGAACAATGACAGTTTCTTCTACTTGTTCTAGTACGAATTCATTCTCTGTCTTGTCCACTGGGGTTTCTGGTATCTCCTTCATGCTATGCTCTTCACTAGACTGTCCACATGGGGCTGTAGCTGATCCTTGTGTATTTAAGCGTCTAGAATCCCATTTAATTAATACTTGCCCCAGTTGTTGAACGGTTGCCTAAATTTTAATTACTGTTTTCCTTAGGCGATCCTCTGCTTCTCGGGTTGCCGGACTTGGACATGATACAAAAGAAAGTGGTGGTGGTTGGGAGTGATTGGATTGGAATTGGGGTGGTTCTATATATAGTTCATATGGCTCATAAGGTGGTTGGTATGGTGGTTGAGGGTTAGGGTCATATGGAGGTGAATGGCGGAAAGAGGCTTGTGAGTATGGTGGTCCAAAGTTGTGTTGAGGAAAGGGTTCATAGGCATATGGTGGTGGTTGTTGATAGTCCATTGGAGGTGGTTGTTGCCATGAGGGTTGATCAAATCCTTGTGGAATTGGAATTTTTGCCAGTAAAGAATTTCATAAAAACAGTCGCGTTGTAGATATAGTCTCTAAACCGACAGAAATCCCTTCGTACAAACGTTTTGGTTGTCACAAGTAACAAACCCCTTTTAAATTGATAACCGAGTATTTAAACCTCGGGTCGTCTTCTCAAGGAATTGCATGGAGGTATGTTCTTATTATTGGTTATGAGTCTTGTAAATTAGGGGTTTTAGAAAGTAAGGAAGCAGTATGTTGCATAAGAAGAATAAGATAAATAAATAACTATAAAATAAACTCTTGGCAAAGTATAAGAACTGGAAGTCCTATCCTTATCAATTGTGATGAGAATTGGATTTTAATCCCACTTGGTCAACCTTTACTAAACAAAGAAAAGTTAAGTGAGCTGATTGGCTTGATTCTCAAGTCCTAGTCAACTCCTGTGGAGAGACTAGCTTTAGAGCAATCCTAGTTCAATCAGAATCTGCCAATTTCAACCACTGTTTTATTTGACAGCTCAAGCGTCACCAATTACCTTAACCAAAGCCAAAAGGGAAGAAAGTCTACTTGAATGAAAATAATTTGGATAAACACAGAGCATTAATAAATTAAAGAGAGTAATCATAAGTCTGAAATACCTCAATTAACTCTAATAAAGATATCAAATGTAACATGGAAGAGTTCATAAATTAAATTAGGAAAATAAATAAAAATAAAGAACCTGGGATTGAGAGTCACTCCTAAAACTAAGAGAAGTCCTAAATCCTAATCCTAAGAGAGAGGAGAGAACCTCTCTCTCTAAAAACTACATCTACTCCTAAAATTGTGAATATGAAAGCCTCCTTTTGAATGCATGCAGTCCCCCACTTTATAGCCTCTAATCTGTATTTTCTGGGCCGCAAGCTGGGTCCGAAACAGTCCAGAATTCGCTGGTTTCGGATTTTGCCATGCTGGTTTTTCGTCACAGCGACGCGGCCGCATGGATCACGTGGTCGCGTCACCTAGCGTCAGGGGAACTATGGAATATTATATATCAAATCGAAACCCCGGACGTTAGCTTTCCAACGCAACTAGAACCACGTCGTTTGGACCTCTGTAGCTAAAGTTATAGCTATTTGAGTGCGAAGAGGTCAGGCTGGACAGCTTAGCAATTTCTTCAACTTCTTGTATTCCTTCCACTTTTGCATTCTTCTTTTCCATCCTCCAAGCCATTCCTGCCCTGTAATCTCTGAAATCACTCAACACACATATCAAGGCATCTAATGGTAATAAGAGAGGATTAATATTAGCAATTATAAGTCCAAAGAAGCATGTTTTCAATCAAAGCACATAATTAGGAAGGTAAATGTAAAACCATGCAAATAGTATGAATAAGTGGGTAAAGAATAGATAAAAACCACTCAATTAAGCACAAGATAAACCATGAAATAGTGGTTTATCAACATCCACAACTCAATTCAACCCAAACATCTAATTTCTCAACCAAGAGTGTGAAAACTAAACATGCAAGAAATTAAACATCAAAGCAAATAAAAGTCAACGCAGTAAAAGTCAAAGCAATTAAATGCAAGTAAAGGGAACTTAAAATGCAAGAAACCTCTTGGCAAGTAATTGAAGGCTAAGGTTACCTATCCTAGTCATTGACCACAAATATATGATGATTATGAAGAGTTAATCCTACTTAGTCAACCTTACATCGAAGATAAGTCAAATAGGCATAGTTAATTTCTATCCCTAAGTCCTATGTCAACACTAAGGGGTCACACAGAGTCAAAGAAAACCAAATCAACTAACTACTCTAATATATCAAACAAGAATAGACATCAATGACTCAAGGATCACCAAAGTCATCAAATTCAAGCCAAGAGTGGAGAAAAACTAAGTAGAAACTAAGCCAAGCATTTTATCAAATACTTGGTGTGCATGAGAATAAAATAATATTAAATTACATTAAAATAAATTCTAAAACTACCAAAGCAAGGAAATGACAATGACAACCCAAGAAAGCAATAAATGACATGGGAATATAAATTTGCATTAATTGAAAGTAAAATGTAACAAGAGTGTCATAAAACATAAATTGACAAAATAAAGTAAATAACAAGAGGAATGAAGAAGAACACGAAGCAATAACAATAAATGACAAGGAAAAGTGAATGAAAACAAGAATTAAAAGTAGAAATTACAAGAAATTAAACTAAAGAACCCTAATTCTAGAGAGAGGGGAGCTTCTCTCTCTAGAAACTAAGAGAAAATATCATAAAAACTACACCTAATTGCCCTCTCATTCCTCTTCACTTTGGTCTTAAATAGCTTCAGAAAATGAGTTGGATTGGGTTTTGGGGGCCCAAAATCGCTGCTAGCGAGTTGTAATTAATGAGGTCACGTGCAAGGACCTGTGCGGACGCACAGATGTGTGCGTCAGCACACATGCTGAATCCTGACTTGTGCGTACGCACACGTAGACTTATGCTCTTTCCTCACTACTTCAACCCATACTTGCCTTGGAAACCTGAAAATCACTTAACAAATATATCAAGACACCAAATGGGATTAAAGTGAATAAAAATTGACTAAATTAAGCACAAAAGAGCATGTTTTCACTTTCAAGAACAATTCATGAAGAAATCTCAAAAGCATGCTATTTAGGTGAATAAATGTGGGTTTATCTGATGGAATCCACTCAAATCAAACCAAAATATATCGTAAAATATGGATTCAACAATGCCCAACCTGAGATCACTTCCCCAAAACCTAGAGAATGAAAGTTCTTGAAGAACTATCCACATGAATTTATTATTGGAGATCCATCCCATGAAGTTACCACAAGATCCTCAAGCAGAAAAAGAGCCAAACTCAATAATATTACTCTCATATCACAAGTGGAATCCCAAAATGTGAAGGAAGCCCTGGATGATCCCTCTTGGATAAAGACAGTGGAAGAAGAATTTGTATAATTTGAGAAGAATAAGGTTTGGACTTTAGTGCCTTATCCGAATGGTAAGAAGGTAACGAGTACTAAATAGATCTTTAGAAATAAATTTAGCAAGGATGGTAGTGTTGTTAGAAATAAAGTTAGATTAGTAGCTCAAGGGTATGATCAAGAGGAGGGCATTGCATTTGTTGAGTCATTTGCTCCAGTTGCAAGAATGGAAGCAACAAGATTATTGCTTGTATATGTAGCCCACAAAGGATTTAAGCTTTTCCAAATGGATGTTAAGTGCGCCTTTTTGAATGGATTTATTGATAGAGAAGTATACGTAGCATAACCCCCCAGTTTTGAAAATAAAAAATTTTCAAACCATATTTTTAAACTCTCTAAAGCACTTTATGGTTTGAGACAAGCTCCAAGAGCTTGCTATGAAAGACTTAATTCTTTTCTATTTGAAAATAATTTTCAAAGGGGTACTATGGATACAACTCTATTCATTAAAGAATCTAATGATAATTTTATACTTGTTCAAGTTTATGTGGATGATATTGTGTTTGGATCGGCTAATGAAGCCTTGTGTGATGAATTTGAAAATTTAATGACTAGTGAGTTTGATATGAGTATGATGGGAGAACTCACATTCTTCCTAGGACTCCAAATCAAACAAACTCCTAGTGGAGTTTTTGTGCACCAAGGTAAATATGCCAAAGTGTTAGTTAAGAAATTTGGTTTAGAAAATTCCAAACCAATGAGTATACCTATGCATCCAAATTTAAAACTTGAAAAGGATGAAAAAGGGAAAGATGTGGATGAAACAAGGTATAGAGGTATGATAGGATCACTCATGTATCTAACATCCTCTAGATTGGATATTGTTCATAGTGTGGGTGTGTGTTCTAGATTTCAATCTCATCCAAAAGAATCACATCTTTCTGATGTGAAAAAGATCATTAGATACATCAATGGTACTGTAGATTTTGGCATTTGGTATCCCAAATCTGATGAGTTTTGTGTAGTTAGTTATTGTGATGCAGATTTTGTCGGAAACCGTATTGATCGAAGAAGCACTTCAGGAATTTGTTACTTTCTTGGATAGTCCTTGAATGTGTGTGACGATTGGTTTGTGTGGTTTAGAATTTTCAAATGAAATCTCGTTGCAATATAGTTTCTAAACCAACAATAGTCCTTTCATACAAAAATTTGTTTGTCACTAGTACAAACCCCTAAAATTTATAAACCGAAGTATTGGACCTCGGGTCGTTCTCCCTAGGAATTACAATGAAGTGTCTTGTTATTGGTTATGAGTTATTTTGGGGTTTTGGATGAGAGGCATGAAAAGTAAATGGCAATGGAAATAAACTAACAACTATAAAAGGCTCTTGGTAAGGTGTGAGAACTAGAAGTCCTATCCTAGTTATCTTTCTCAATTGTGATGAGAATTGTTCATTGCTACCACTTAGTTAACCCTTACTAATTAAAGGAAAGTCAAGTGGATGAATTGACTTGAGCCACAAGTCCTAGCCAACTTCCAAGGAAAGACTAGCTTTAGTGCACTCCAAACCAATTAGCAATCTCTCCAATTATCAATCAACAAAGGAATTAGAT
>NC_029789.2:47851419-47852619 GCF_000816755.2 Arachis ipaensis | reverse complement strand
AACTAAACTATATGAGTCCTATCTAAATGCAACTATCTAAGGCAATTGGAAATGCTTAGTTCAAACAAATCAATTCCCAAGAGAGCATGTGTAAGTACAAGAGCTAAGTAATAAGGACCAAGTCCAAACCACAATTGTATTGAATTGTTAAAAAGAGTTCAAACTTGCAAGAATATAGATAATGTGGGTGAATACATGTGATTGAACTTTTGAACCCTCACCGGATGTGTATCCGCTCTATTCACTCAAGTGTTTAAGGGTTAATTCACTCAATTCTTTTCTAATCATGTTTTCCAAAATTTGATTTTCTTCTAACAATCAACACTTATTCAATGTGTGCATACATTCATCATGAGGTCTTTCATTTAGGTTGTAATGGGGTTAGGGTCAAGGTAGGATCATTTATGGTCAAGTGGACTAGGATTTGAATCTTTGATTAGCATAGACTTTCCCACCTAACCTAATTAATGACCTATACAAATGCGAGCTATTCTAACTACCCATTCTTCACTTTTTCACACACTCATGTATTCTCTTTTGATCACCACACATATGCATTGATCATTATTAAGCTTTGAACTTTAGGGCTTTTTTGTCCCCTTTTTGTTGTAATTCTTTTTCTTTTTTTTTTCTCTTTTTTTTTAACATAGAAACATAAACTATATACAAGAACATCAATGCATATGGTTTACACATGATTAATATATGAGTATGTACCCAATTCCCAATTTTTTTTTAACAAAAACACACACACACTTCTATCTCTACCCAATGTACCCAAGAACATTAATGCATAAGGTCTCTACATTTGATTAATACATGAATATGTGCCCAATTCCTAAACATAAAAGTGTATTGCCCCTTTTTATCCCATCCAATGTTCCCAAGCCTTACCAACTTGAATAATACACACTCTCACTAGCCTAGGCTAATCAAAGATCCAAACAAGGACTTTTCATTGGTTTTCCGCCTTGGGCTTGTAATGAGCTAAAATAAGAATGAGTTGGTTAAGTATAGGCTCAAAATTGGCTAACAATGGAAAGTAAAAGGTTGGCTATTTGGGTAAGTGGCTAATGAAAGAATGGCCTCAATCATATAAATGCACAAACACAAGAAATAAATGGATATATAGAATCAAGCAAATCAAGGATCACAATCATGGAAAGAGAACAATTTCACACAAGAATGGAAAATAAGTGG
>NC_029789.2:47847991-47851137 GCF_000816755.2 Arachis ipaensis | reverse complement strand
ACAATATATCCAAAACAAAATGAAGAATTACAATTATTAAAGCACACAACTAGAAAGAGGAAGAGGAGAAGATTAGGAATTTGTTTAAACTTCTTGAAAAATCTCAATGTTTGACTAAGCATTGTTGTGATTGAAAAGTTCAAAGATTTTCTTAGTTCACCCTTTCCTTTTTCACTCAACCAATTTCTTATGCAAAAAAAAGGGTGACTAAATATTTGCAATCCAAAGTATGATTTA
Source organism: Arachis ipaensis (assembly GCF_000816755.2). NCBI lineage: Eukaryota > Viridiplantae > Streptophyta > Magnoliopsida > Fabales > Fabaceae > Arachis > Arachis ipaensis. The sequence goes on along the minus strand of NC_029789.2, from coordinate 47,850,900 downwards.
TAATCACTACTACGAACTAAAAACAAAGATAAACAAAGTGTATAAAAAAAAAAGAATCCAACTAAAAGTACGGAATCTATCATCCAAAACATCTAAAAATATCCAAAAGCATCCAATAATATCTAGAAGCATCAAAATATCTAAAATCCAAAATAAGCAATAAAAGTATCCAAAGCAAACTAGAAATGCAAATGCATCAAAATATATACAAGGATGTGCAAAATGAGATAACTAGGCCGAAAAAGTTCACCGGTTCCCAAATAATGCTACCGGTGCCCTCCCCACACTTAAAACCAAGCATCGTCCTCGATGCTAAACCGGAGGATCAGTGGGAGGTACAACGATAGGCTCTGGCTCTGACTGTGGCTGTGGGACCGGCTGAGTCTCCTGTGTCTGAGGTGGTGCCGCCATGTGTGCTGGCTCTGTAGTGTCAGGGGCATCCTGCTGAGCTGGTGCCTCCGCGTCCTCCTCCTGATGATCCTGCTCATCGGAGGCCGGAGAATCGGGAAGCGGAGGTAGCTCGGCGCCCAGAGAGATAAGGGCCTGGTCCATCCGATCCAAACGGCGTCTGACATGGTGTCGCTCTCGCTCTAAGAACCGGAAGAGACGCTGGACCAGGAGATAGGTAGGCTCGGGTGCTGCTGGAGGGTCTGTAGATGGTGAAGGAGCTGCGGCTGTAGAAGATGATGGGCCAGCTGCAGGGGCTGGTGGTGAAGGTGTCCCTATGACAGTCCTAGCCCGAGAGCGGCGGCTAGCAGGTGGCTTCTCGTGCACCCAAACACCCCAGGGGATAGTAATCTCCCTGTCATCTGCATTTTGGTAGAAGGCAACTGCTGATTCTCTTTATCCTCGTCCTGCAATGGATTCCTAGCATAGTTCTTGTAGATGGAAGGAATGGAGGGGGTAGAGTGTTTTCTCTTTTTAGAGGCAGTGGCTATGGCTTTGCCTTTATCCGACATCCTGAAAAAAAATGTGATAGAATATATAAAACATTTAGCATGTAACAAAGAAGACATGTTCAGGATACCATTATCAAAGAGCAATCATGATGTTGCACTGAATATGTAAAAGTGAACAAGTAAGCATAAGTGACTGAACCAAAACCGTAATCCTCATTAAAGATAACACCTCATATGCAAAAAAGGCACTAATATCATCATATTCATGAAAGAATTGTTAAAGAGGGTGAAAAGTGAGTGTAAGTAAAATGGTGAAAGAAATTAGTGAGTTAGAAAAGTGGGTTAGTGATATGATGATATATAGGCTCAATTGAACGAGAAATTGCGGTTCATGTTCACGATGATTGTGCAAATCCGGGAAGTCAAAAAGGAAACGAAAATTTGCCCAAAACTGAAATAAAGATCAAAATGAAACTAATTTCCTTGAAAATCGGGCAGCATTCCGGCTTAAAATTGGACGTTCCCGGATAGCAGAATAGCACAAACAGTAAGAAAGCATCATCAATTAAGCACAGCAGCAGTGGTACAGCATTCAGGCAACAAGAAGTGCATAAAAAGCAGTCCAAAATTAGCATACAACATTCAAACAGACAAACAGCAAGTAAGCACATACGGAGCACTTATCAGGCCTAGAATCCTCTATCCAGTCCTAGCTACCTAACCGCAAGTATTTCTAACTAATCCTAACATTCAACATTTGAATTTAGCTAACTAACATGCAATTCTAGGAACGAACATGAATGAACAAATAAAAAAAAGAAAAATAGAAAAGAATTAACAGAAATGGAGCAGGAACCTGGGAGCCGGGAAAAACTGAAAATGGACAGTGGGGACTACGATAGGGCAAGGGCAGCGGAGACAGATTGGCACCGCCATGAACGGTGGCGCGGTGGTTCGAGAAACTGGGGGGGAAGGGACGGCGATGGTGAGAGAGCGAGGAGGTCAGAGGAGTAAGAGAGAAGGGAAGAAAGAGAGGGGAAGGCGGTGATGGCTGCGCGAAGGCGGAGACGGTGGCGCGGTGGGAGTTCGGCCGGGAGGAGGAAGAGAGGAGTGAGAGAGAGAGAGAATGGGTGGTGGTGAGAGGGGGAAGAGAAGGTGATGATGAGGGAGGGCGAGTCGCCGGCGGTGAAGATGGCGCGGCGGCGGCCGGTGTTGCTGCTGTGATGACAGTTGGGGTGAGGAGAAGAAGAAGATGGAGGTTGGGGGTGGGGTGCGCGACTGCGCAGTGTGCTTCGCGAGCTAGGGTTATCCCGATTTTTGAATTGGCGCGCGCACGCACCTTGCGCGTCCGCGCCCATTGAGAAAATCTGGACCCTACGCATGCGTGTACAACGCGCTTAAGCGGGGATGAGCAGAAATAGGAAAGGACGCGTGCGCGTACCGTGCGCGCACGCGTGCATGGAGTTGGGCCAGGGGCTTAGGGTTGGCCCAACTCAGGCCTAACTCTCTGGAGAATAGCCTGGGATTCGTGCCACTAGATTTGCGCGCACGCGGCAAGTACGCATCCGCGTGCATTGAGGGGAATGGAGATCTACGCGTGAGCGTACAGTGCGCGTTAACGTGGGGATGGCATATGAGGCGGGGGCGCGTGCGCGTATCATGCGCGCACGCGTACATGAGATTGGGCCTGAGGCGTAGAATGGGCTTGAGGCACGCCCAACTCTCTGGTTCATGGCCTATTTTGGGGACACCACGCAAGGACGCGCGCGCGGCAAGTGCGCGTCCGCGTACGTCGACGAGTTGTGAATATGGCGCGCTGGCGCAATGCATGCGCTCGCGCAGATCGGGTTGGGCCTGGGGCCTAGAGCTAGCCCAGAAATGGCTTAACTCTCTGGGGTTTGGCCCAATCATATGCAGCAGCAAATCGGCGCGGACGCGGCAGGTGTGCGTCCGCGCGAACTTCCAGGATCTAACAGTCGGCGCGCCCGCACGTAGTGCGCGTCTGCGCGC
>NC_029789.2:47845364-47847651 GCF_000816755.2 Arachis ipaensis | reverse complement strand
TCACAACTCTTATTCACTCAACCATCATTGAATTCCCCAAAATGCAATTTTTGATATTATTCATCTACTACTAAACACAACATGCATGTGACTAAGCTAACAATTAAATTGTACAAACAAATTTGTATGAAACATCTACCTACAATGGTAACTCAAATCACTTATTAGGCAAATTTAAAAGGGAATGGAAAGAGTTTACCATGGTGGGGTGTCTCCCACCTAGCACTTTTAGTTTAAGTCCTTAAGTTGGACATTTTGAGATGCTTATTGTCATGGTGGCTTATGTTTGTACTCATCCTTGAATCTCCAAGGATCTTTGCTCCTCAATTGGTTGACAGAATTTCCAACCATATTCATCAAACTTGGGCAAAGTTCTACCCAAGATATGAGTCCCCATAGTTGGTCTTTACATAGCGAACCGGGATCCCATATCTTATCTTCACACCCATCTTCGATTCGATCTTCATACATTTTCTTTCCGGGTGGTTGACATAAGTGTGGTTGACATGTAGAATTCTCAAAGAAGCTTCCAAACAACTTCCTAGACCCATGCAATTTGGTTCTACACCAACCATTGTTCTTGAATGTTGAGCTTACAACCATCATGAGCTTAGAATGATGTTTCCAACCACTGCACAACTCTCTTATACTTTTAACTCCACAAAGAGCTCTAAGTTGACCATCATTTTCAATTAAACCATATTCAAGTGAGAAATTAAAGCTAAGGGTTTTACGTTTTACCCACTTGAATGTTGTATTGAATGGTGACTTGGGAAGAGGGGCTTCCCCACACTTAGACAATGCAAGGTCTACTTCCTTGTGCTCTTCTTTGTGTATTTCCACCTCTTGACAAATTTCTTTAATTTCAACCTTTTCCCTTTTACTTGGCTTGGTGTTATCTTCAAGAACTTCATCTTGTTTAGTGAGAGGCGATTCAATTTTGGATAGAAATTCATTGATGAACAAGGTCATCTCTTGATCAACCTCTTCATACTCTTCAATTTCAATATACACCATGCCCTTCTCATCTTCCTTGGGAGGTTGTGCACACTCTTCTATAATTTCAACTCCATGTCCAACGGGGGAGGATTCCATTGTAGAGAGCAATTTATCTATGATTGAATCCATTTCTTGATAAACTTCTTCCAAGTCTCCAACGATGATATGCCTTGGAGATTGCGCACCCTCCTCAACATCAATATCAAGCTTCTTAGAAGAGTTCTCCATGATGCTACATTCCTGTGGACTTTCAACATCTCCTAAATCTTCAACCACCTCTTCCTTTTCTTCAATGATCATAGGCTCCTCCAATTGTTCCAACACAAAATTTGACTCCTCCTTCTCCACCAAATTTTCCAATTTCTCCTTCATGCTTTGCTCTTCTTTTGACTTTTCACATGTGGTCACGGAAGTATCTTGAGTATTCAAGCATTGGTGGGCTAAAGTGTGCACCACCTTGGTCAAATTGGTCACAAACTCAAGTGTATCCCGCTTCATGGCTTTTTGTCCTTGAAGTAACAAAGTGAGAGGCTCGTCTATTGGGGCTTGGGGTGAATAGGAAGGTTCATTATTTTGGAGAGAGGGTTCATGGTAGGAAGGTGGTTCTTCTTTGTAAAGGTATGGAGATGATGAGTATTGAGGTGGTTCTTGGGAATAATCTTGATATGGTTGTGGTGATTCTAGAGGTTCTTGCTCATAATGACCATAAAAATATGGTGTGGATGATTGGTTATATGATGGATATGGATCATAGGGTGGTGCTTGGTGATGAAAGGCTTGTGAGAATGGTTGGGGTTCATGTTGAGGATGAGATTCATAGGCATATGATGGTGGTTGTTGAGTGTCACAAAAAGAATCATCATAGCCGCTAAGTTGGCATGCATTAGGATGGAAATTGTACCCATAAGTGTCCGGAGGTTGATGCCAATAGGAGTGATCAATTCCTTGAGGCTCCTCCCATCTTGGAGTGTTCCATCCTTGGTACATGTTAGCATTGAAGTTCACATTCCCTACAACACAATTAGAGCCAAACTCATAGCCAAAGTGAGAATTCATTATGGAAAAACAAAATAAAACTAACAAAATCTAGTAAACAAGCAACAGACAAACTATTTACACTATTCACATATGTACAATAACCAATAACATAACACCATTGCAATTCCCCGGCAACGGCGCCATTTTGACGATTGGACTTTTGTGTGGTTTAGAATTTTCAAATGAAATCTCGTTGCAATATAGTTTCTAAACCAACAATAGTCCTTTCATACAAAAATTTGTTTGTCAC
>NC_029789.2:47843440-47845171 GCF_000816755.2 Arachis ipaensis | reverse complement strand
ATTGAATTGAAAGAAAATAGAAGGAGCAAAAGTAGATCTACAACAAAATATAGGAACAACATAAAGGAAATTACAACGAAAGAGTAGAAGAAAATTGAATGTAGCAACAAAGAATTGAGAGATAGAAGTGGAAGTAAGCAAGGATTAAAACCTAGATCTAAGAACTAAACCTAATCCTAATTCTAATTCTAGAGAGAAGTGAGAGCTTCTCTCTCTAAACTAAAGTGATTAGTTAGTTGGAAGTGATGTTATGGTAATGAATCTTTCCCCTCTTTTTCTTCCCCTTAATCCTTCATCCTTTTATTCCTTTCCCTTAGCAATTTGGCGCCAAAATGGGTTCAGAAAACTTCTCAAATCGCCAGGCACGTGTTGCATTAATGAGGTCATGTGCTATCATCGGCGCGTGCGCGCATGGTACGCGTGCGCGTCCCTGGTCGATTCTGTAATGTGCGCGCGAGCGCCTTGCGCGCGTGCGCGTGCATGGCTGACTTTGCTTTTTTGACTTTTTATGCTTCTCTCCACTTGTATGCTTCCTTCCTTGCTTCCTTTGATCCATGCCTAGCCTATTTCAACCTGAGGTTACTAGCAAACACATCAAGGCATCTTATGGAATCAAACAGAAACTAGAATTCACCAAAATAAGGCTTAAAAAGCATGTTTTTACACTTAAACACAATTATGGAAGAGATAACAAAACCATGCTAATTCTTAGGCTAAATGTGACAAAAGGTTATCAAAATGTTCTAAATTCAATGCAAAACAAACCGTCAAATTGGGGTTTGTCAGTGTGGTCAAGTAAAAAGCAAGCTACTATTGCCCTATCTACGGTAGAGGCCAAATATATCTCAACTTCTTCTTTTTGTTTTCAATTAATTTGGCTTAAAACATAACTTGCAAATTACAAATTGCAAGTCAAAAGTATCCCTTTATTTTGTAATAACTTGAGTACAATTAATATTTCTAAAAATCCTGTGTTACACTCAAGAACTAAGTACATTGAAGTGAGATTTCACTTTATAAGAGAACATGTGCAAAAGGGTACAATTAATGTTGTGAAATCTGAGGATCAATTAGCTGATATTTTTACAAAACCTATATGGGAAGATAGATTTTGTAAATTGAGAACTGCTCTAGGGATTGTTGATTGGTGCACGAATTGTGAATCACACTTTTCACAACGCGTACCACTAACCAGCAAGTGCACTGGGTCGTCCAAGTAATACCTTACGTGAGTAAGGGTCGAATCCCACGGAGATTGTTGGTTTGAAGCAATCTATGGTTATCTTGTAAATCTTAGTCAGGAAGTCAATTATGTTTATCAGTTGAATTGCGAATAACCAAGAGAGCATAAATTAAAGGTTACTTGTTGTGCAGTAATGGAGAATATGTTGGAGTTTTGGAGATGCTTTATCTTCTGAATCTCTGCTTTCCTCTGTCTTCTGATTCACGCACGCATGTCCTCCTATGGTAAGCTGTGTGTTGGTGGCAGTTAAGCGCGAATGAACATCTTAGATAGGAACAAGCGTGTTTGAATGGAAAACAGAAATACTTGCATTAATTCATCGAGCACAGCAGAGCTCCTCACCCCCAACAATGGAGTTTAGAGACTCATGCCGTCAAAAGATACAAAGTTCAGATCTAAAATGTCATCAAATGCGAAATAAGTCTCTAAAAGTTGTTTAAATACTAAACTAGTAGCCTAGGTTTACAAAAAATGAGTAAACTATGATG
>NC_029789.2:47842717-47842922 GCF_000816755.2 Arachis ipaensis | reverse complement strand
GGCTGAGATTTAAGTGAGTCACGTGCAGAGGCCATTTGTGGAGTTGAACGCCAGCTTTTGATCCTTTTCTGGCGCTGGACGCCAGAATTGGGCAGAAAACTGGCGTTGAACGCCAGTTTACGTCATCTATTCTTGTGCAAAGTATGGACTATTATATATTGATGGAAAGCCCTGGATGTCTACTTTCCAACGCAATTGGAAGCAC
>NC_029789.2:47841303-47842553 GCF_000816755.2 Arachis ipaensis | reverse complement strand
AGGGCTATTGGCTCTTTGCTCTTGCCTCTTGGTTTTAAGAGCTTTTGGCTTTTTCTGCTTGCTTTTTCTTTTTCTTTCTATAATTTTTTTTTTCGCTTTTTTTTTCTGCAAGCTTTGTTCTTTGCTGCTTTTTCTTGCTTCAAGAATCATTTTTATGATTTTTCAGATTATCAATAACATGTCTCATGTTCATCATTCTTTCAAGAGCCAATATATTTAACAGTCTTAAGCAACAAATTCAAAAGACATATGCACTGTTCAAGCATTCATTCAGAAGACAGAAAGCATTGCCACCACATTTAACTAATTAGAATTTTCTCTTATTAAAACTCAAAATTTTATTGCCTCTTATTCAAAAGATCTACTACTTTATTCATGTTTGCTGATGATGAGAAAAATAAACTATAGCTTAATTGGGGATAAAATCAAAATAGACACTAATTACTACTAATGATCATGTAATGAAGACACAAACATAGATAAGCACTTAACATAGAGAAAACGAAAAACAGAGAAAGTAAGAACAAGGAACGAGTCCACCTTAGTGATGATGGCATTTCCTTCTTGAGGAACCAATGATATTCTTGAGCTCTTTTATGTCTCTTCCTTGCCTTTGTGGTTTGATTCCTAGTTATTTTTTTTGTATTTCTATCCTCAGTTGCTTCCAATAATTATGTGGAGGGAAGTGCATCCCCTGAGGATCTCAGGAATCTCTTGATTTGCAGCCACATGTTCTACCACTGAGCTATAGATCCTTCACATAATTGTTTTACCACACCAAACTTAGAATGTTGCTCGCCCTCGAGCAAAAGAGGAAGGAATAGATGTGGAAAAAAATTAGGATTATGAGGAGGGAAGGTGGGGATCCTATGGGGTCCACAGATCTTGAGGTGTCAAGGCATTTACATCCCTGCACCAATTTAGGCATTCAAAAATGCCCTTGCACACAACTCTGGGCGTTCAGCGCCAGGTTGGTGCCCATTTTGGGCGTTCAACGCCCGTTTACTAGCCATTTCTGGCGTTGAATGCCAAAACCATGCTTGTTCTGGGCGTTCAGCGCCAGGATGTTGCCCATTTTGGGCGTTCAGCGCCAGAACCATGCTCTGTTCTGGCGTTGAACGCCAGATAGGTGCTTCCTCCCGGGTGTGATTTTTCTTCTGCTGTTTTTTATTCCATTTTCAATTTTTGATATTTATTTTGTGACTCCACATGATCATGAACCTAATAAAACATGAAAAACCATGAAAATA
>NC_029789.2:47829808-47831303 GCF_000816755.2 Arachis ipaensis | reverse complement strand
TTTATTGAAATAATTGGGAATTGGGTACATGCTCATGTATTGATAAAATGTATAGACATTATGCATTGATGTTAAAAAAAATAGTATGGAAAAGAGAAAAAATATATACATATATATATATATATATATATAGATATAGAAAAAGAAAGAAACAAAGAAAAAGAAAGAAATAAAAAGGGGACAAAATGTCCCAAAGCAAAGCTCAATAAGGATCAATGTATAAGTGTTGTAAAATGAAAAGAAAATGCATGAGTATGTTAAAAAGTGAAGAATGGGTAGTTAGGTTAGCTTTTGAATTGTATAGGATGTCATAGGTTAGGTGGGAAGTTTAAGCTTATCAAAGATTCAAATTTCAAGCTCACTTGACCAAATATGCACCCTTACCTTGACCCTAGCCCCATTACAACCTAAAGAAAAGACCCCATGATACTTGCATGCATGCATGGAATATATGTTGATTGTTAGAAGAAAAACAAATTTTGGAAAAGCATGAAGTAGGGAAGGATTGAGTGATCAACCCTATACACCGAGTGAATAGAGCGCAAATACTTCCGGTAAGGGGTTCGAAGCTCAATTCCTTGTTCCCGGCTCTCGCGAGCGTTCTTCATACAAGTTATGCATATTTCATTCTGATGACTAGAATTGGTAGAGTTCATACATCGCCATCATTTTGCTCTATGTGCACATACATATGTTTCTCCTAGAAAGATTGAATTACTCTTGGCCAAGTAGATAGTAGCATGCACCCTAGTTGCATTCACGTAGGTAGATCGCATCCCATGAGTCCTACACCCTTGTAGTCCTTTGATCTTTTTCTTTTCCATAGCATGAGGACATGCTATACTTTAAGTGTGGGGAGGTTGATAAACCCCGTTTTCAGGGTTTATCATGCATCAAATTTAAGGGTTTTATCAATGATCTTCCATACTTATTCATATAAAACTGCATGATTTCGTGTCTCTTTCCCATTTTACCTCATAGATGAGAACATGCTTCTTTTGCATCAAAATTGAGATATTGTAATCCTCCTCTATTACCATTAGATGCCTTGATCCGTTTGTTAAGTGATTTCAGAAGTTATAGGGCAAAATGGCCAAGGGGAATGGAGGAAGCATGCATGAATGGAAGGAGCAAGAAACAAATCAAAGAATTGAAGTTTGGACATGCGCGCGCACACGCACCGTGTGCGTACGCGTGGATGCGCTCATCCAGAGCCAGCGCAGTGGAGCCGAGCGACGAGCCAACGCGCTTATATGGCTGGGCCATATCCCTTATGGCGCTCGTGCGCACCGTACGCCTGCGCGCATATCGCAAAAGAGCCCAAGGACGCGTACGCGTGCAGTTCGTGTACGCGTCGATATGCGCACATGATTTTTTAAATGAAACACGTGCCCAACAATTTCAAGGGGTTTCTAGGCCCTGTTTTGGAGCAGATTTTGGAGGGAAAAGCTTAAGAAGACCAAGGCTTAGGGGTGTTAGAGAGGGGAGTCATAAT
>NC_029789.2:47828805-47829143 GCF_000816755.2 Arachis ipaensis | reverse complement strand
TATTCGTATGTTGGTTAGACTATACTCACGATCGGATTTATTACTAGTTTCTAATCGGCATAAGAATATTTACGTTCATCAAAATGGTGCCGTTGCCGGAGAATTTCTTATGTGTGCCATTCTATTGGTTAGTGTGAATATGTTGATATGTGAATACTTGTATTTCTCTCTTAATTGATTGTTTTCTTGTTTGACTGTTAGTTAGGATTAGTCTTTGTTTAGATGCCGATTGATGTCATGAGTTTCTTATCTCCTTTATTGTATGACGCGTTCACTACCAAATCCGAGCTTAGCACCCTTTGATTCGGAAATTGAAAGAACCTTGCTTCATATTAAGC
>NC_029789.2:47827024-47827187 GCF_000816755.2 Arachis ipaensis | reverse complement strand
TCCATTTCGGCTTTGATGGGATCCATTCCGGAAAAGTGTGTTGATCCGGGTCCTTGCTTAGTTTCTTGTGTCATTGATGGATTCCAATTCATTGATTGTATGTGCGACCTTGGTGCATGCGTTAGTATTATGCCTCTTTCCATTTATCATCTATTGAAGCTCC
>NC_029789.2:47825618-47825753 GCF_000816755.2 Arachis ipaensis | reverse complement strand
GCACCGTATCTTTTTGGAAGAGGGAGCTAGACCCGTGAGACAACCTCAAAGGCAATTAAATCCTACTATTTTGGAGGTTGTCAAGAAAGAGGTAACAAGGTTACTTGAGGCGGACATCATCTACCCTATTTCGGA
>NC_029789.2:47823361-47824521 GCF_000816755.2 Arachis ipaensis | reverse complement strand
ATCTCGGAAACCATTCCTTGGTATGCATCCATCGCCAATTACTTAGTATCTCGTTCCTTCCCTCCTAATCTCTCCAAACACTAAAGGCATAATCTAAAAAGTGAATCCAAATACTATGTGTGGGATAACCCATACCTTTGGAGATGTGGGACAGATCAAGTAATTCAGAGATGCATTCCACAAACCGAATTCCACTCAATCTTGGAAGCTTGCCACTCCTCCGAGGGAGGAGGCCATTTTGGACCTCAAAGAACGACAAGGAAAATCCTAGATTGTGGCTTTTGGTGGCCAACTCTTTTCAAGGACTCTTCTCATTTTTGTAAATCTTGTTCTCAATGCATTAGATTTGGTAATATCTTTAAGAAGGATGAAATTCCCCAACAAACCATGCTATTTTGTGAGATTTTCGACGTGTGGGAAATTGATTTCATGGGGCCATTCCCAAATTCTAATGGTTTTCTCTACATTCTACTCGCTGTTGATTATGTGTCCAAATGGGTGGAAGCGATACCCACCCGGACGGATGATGATAACGTAGTCCTTTCTTTTGTGAGAAATAATATCATTTGTAGATTTGGGTTGCCACGAGCAATCATGAGCGACCAAGGTTCACACTTTTGCAACAGAAGAATGGAAGGACTCATGAAGAAGTATAGCATCATGCATAAAGTAGCCACGGCCTACCACCCACAAACAAACGGCCAAGCCGAGGTTTCCAATCGGGAGATTAAATGCATCTTGGAAAGGATTGTGAAACCCAATAGGAAAGATTGGAGTGCCAAGCTCACCGACGCATTATGGGCCTACTGAACGGCATACAAAACGCCAATTGGCATGAATTCCTTTCGGTTGGTGTATGGTAAAGCTTGCCATTTGCCGATGGAAATAGAGCACAAGGCGTATTGGGCCATCAAGGAGTGTAACCCGAGTTTGGGTGGAGCTGGAATTGAGAGGAAGCTACAATTAGCGGAGTTGGAATGTTTGAGGTTTGAAGCTTATGAGAACTCTAGACTTTACAAGGAAAAAATGAAAGCCGTGCATGATAGGAACATAAGAGGCAAAGAATTTAAAGGCGGTGATTGGTGGACGAAATTGTGATTACACTTTGATTATGTAAAATTCATTGCTCTTTCTTTCCCTGGCAATGGCGCCCAAAAACA
>NC_029789.2:47804194-47805207 GCF_000816755.2 Arachis ipaensis | reverse complement strand
AAGATGAAGTTTTGAGGCATCTCATTCCTTCTTGTCAGTCCTCCTGCTCTCTGGCATTCATTACATTGGTGAACATATTCTCTGGTGTCCTTGAAGATAGTTGGCCAATAGAAGCCACTCTGCAGTATCTTTGCAGCTGTTCTTTCTGGGCCAAAGTGTCCGCCATAAGCTGAACCATGGCAATGCCACAAGATATCCCTCATTTCACTCTCAGGAACACACNAGAATGTGCTTTTAGATGAGGTTTTGGTGGAACACCAAACTTAGAATCCTTCATTCTCCCTTAAGTTGTTTTGGTGTGAAATACCAAACTTAGCTCCTTGCAATGCATATCAATTATTCAACATTTTTATTGAAAAAGCTATGAAAAGAAAACTACCTCAGGTTGGGTTGCCTCCCAACAAGCGCTCTTTTAATGTCACTAGCTTGACATCCTTCAATTCTTTTTAAGAAGGTTGTAGGCTCTGAACCTCTTTTTCCTTATCCCATTGTCCTCCCAAGTACAGCTTTGCTCTGTGACCATTTGCTGTGAATTGACTCTTTGTTGCTTCATCTATCACTTCAATACTCCCATAAGGAAAAACCTTTGTCACCAAGTATGGGCCAGTCCACTTAGACTTAAGTTTGCCAGGGAAGATCTTAAGCCTTGAGTTATACAGGAGCACTTGCTGTCCTGGCTTGAACTCCTTCTTTGTGATCTTCTTATCATGCCACCTCTTAGCTCTTTCCTTGTATATCTTAGCACTCTCATAAGCTTCTATCCTGAATTCATCTAACTCATTCAGTTGCAGCAACCTTTTTTCTCCTGCATCTTGGGAATCAAGGTTGAGGAGTTTAGTGGCCCAAAAAGCTCTGTGTTCAAGCTCTACAGGGAGGTGGCAAGATTTGCCATACAATAGCTGAAAGGGTGACTTGCCAATAGGAGTTTTGAAAGCTGTCCTATATGCCCATAATGCATCTTCTAGCTTCCTAGCCCAATCTTTTCTTGTGCTTCCCACTGTTTTCTCTAGGAT
>NC_029789.2:47798262-47802867 GCF_000816755.2 Arachis ipaensis | reverse complement strand
GTGTGGCGCCAACGTTTGCCAAAAAGTTTGAGGCAAACGTTGGCGCAAGCTTTTCTCCTCCAGGGTGTGCAAGTGTGGCGCTAATGTTTGCCAAAAAGTTTGAGGCAAACGTTGGCGCAAGCTTTTCTCCTCCAGGGTGTGCAAGTGTGGCGCTAATGTTTGCCAAAAAGTTTGAGGCAAACGTTGGCTCAAGCTTTTTTCCCAAAAGTTTGAGCTAAAGTTTGAGGCAAACTTTGGCTCAAGCTTTTTTTCCTCTGGGGTGTTTTCAATTCTTCCAAAAGTTTGAGCTAAAGTTTGAGGCAAACTTTGGCTCAAGCTTTTTTTCCTCTGGGGTGTTTTCAATTCTTCCAAAAGTTTGAGCTAAAGTTTGAGGCAAACTTTGGCTCAAGCTTTTTGTTCTCTCTTGCTCCTAGCCATTCCTTCTTTCTTCAACCTTCTTCAAAACTCTTTTCACCTATCATCAATCAATCAAAACAATCAAAGCTATGCCCCAAATCATGAGATTGTGTTTCTTTCATAATATATGACAATTATAGCATAAAATCTCATGAATTCATCCATGGTTGATTGAATCAAAGGAAACATGGAAATCTACCCAATTGGCTTGCTTATGGCTTAAGAAAGTGCATAAAATCAATTGAAAACAAAAGAAAAAGGCTAGTGAAACTAGGCTAAGATGACTTGTCATCAAACCCTATGGGGTTTACCATTTGTGCCATCCCTCAAAGTTGGATATCTTCAAGGTCAATGGGCACCGTCTCAAGTTGTATCATGGTGAGCAAATGAAGAGCAACAAAGAGGTTGAGGTATTCCTTTTGGAAGACGCACCTCTGAGCAAAGGGCAATGAACAAGTGAAAGTCCAACTTAAGGACATTAAACAAAAGTGCTAGGTGGGAGACACCCCACCATGGTGAGATCTATCCTTTCCCTCCTTTGTATACCGTCTTTTCTTTTGAATTCTTCATTGTTTTGTAATTGCTTAGCTACACTTTTGCTTGATTAGCATTGCTTGTGCCTACCTTGGATAACTTGTTCATAAAGACTTGCATTGATTTTTCCATGAATGACTTGATTGTGTGGTAGAAGCACACTTCTCTTTAAATTTTGCATTGATTTTAGGTGTTTTTGACTTCTTTGGCTTGTTTGGCCAGTGAATACATGATAATTAGGCATTTCTTCTATTCATTCAAAAAAAGAAGAAGGGGGGGCACGCATGCGCGCACTGTGCGCGTATGCGTCCCTAGGCTTTCGCAACTCCTGGGCCATTTACCAGAGAGTTGCGCAAATTCTGGGCCAGCTTTGGGCCCTGGGCATGACCAACATTACGCGTGCGTGCACGACACGCGTACGCGTCTATGTCAATTCACGCAAAAACACGCGTGCGCGCACGAGCCGCATACGCGTCACTACTGCGTTTTGCGACCCTGGGCCATCGTCCAGAGAGTTGTGCCCTGGTTGGGCCAATTTCATGCTACTGGCCCAGCTCAACTCACCCGTAGGTGCACCTGGCGCGCACGCGTACCTCGACCATAATGCCAATTGACGCGTCAGCGCACCATGCACGTCTGCGTCGCTCAACAAATTTTACTTTCTGGTACTTTTTCCCGAGAGTTGGGCCAGAGTTGTGCCCAACCTGTGCTGACGGCACAACACATATGCACGTGCATGCACACCTGGCGGTCGCGCGCACACTCACATTTTCTACTTCATGCACATGCACATTGTGCGCATCCGCGTCGTTACTAATTTTGCCCATGCGCGTGCACGCATGCATGGCGCGCGCACGTCGGTTTCGCGAACCAATTGAATGAACGTGTACCTTTCTCCCTCCATTTTCTTTCCTTCTTCTTACCACCACCCCTATTCTTCACCTCTACCCTCCTCTACCATCCCTACCTCTTCTTCTATGCCACCTCTAGCAGCAACCACCACCTCCGGGGGACCCACGCCTCTTTTCCCTCTCCTCTTCTTCACTAACCTTTCTCTCACCCCCATACCCTATCTCCTTCTCCCCCTTCAAGGTACCCCTCCTTTCTAATTTTTTTTTTAGTTTTTAGTTCCCCTTTCTCTTTTTCCATTTCCCTAACTAAATGCTCTTACTTTTTTTTAAGTAGTTGCATTCATATTCTCCTTGTTTATTGCATTTTATTTCTTTATTTCTTTTCATTTTCTCATGGGTGTTCTAAGTGAAGCTTACTCTTGCATTGATGAGTTTGTTTGATTTACTTGCTTTCTTTTGTATTTAGTGGTGTGATATGATGATTGTTGATGCTTTATGGGATGCTACATTGTCCCTCTTCTCTAAGTTTTTGTCATAAAGGGATGAACACCACGTGTTTGATGAAAGCACCGCATGACTTCTTGGAATCATTTTGACTAAGTGTTCTCTATTTTGGTGTTCCTTCTCATTCACTTGTTTGTTCATGTATACATTGAACTTACTACATTTCTTGTTGCATTTCTACAAGCTTATCCCATATTTTACTTACTTCTTGTTGTTATTGTTATGAGTGTCCGCTTCTCATGCTTCGTGTTCGCATGCCTATACCGCTCATGTATCATATGCTAGTGACTAGCGATGATCTTCATTATTGTCTTAGTTACATGTTGCAGCTGTCATGTCTCTAAGCCACTTATTCTTTTGTGCTTTATCACTTGCATGATTACTCTTTCTTGGCGCCTCTTTAGGCTTAATTTCACCACCTTTCCTTCTTTTTTAGGATGGTGCTCAAAAGAGACAATGGAAAGGCACCCAAGAAAGCACCACCACGGTCTACTGGCAAAGCACACCAAGGCCCGCAAGCTAAGGCCCTCCTTACCAAGCCCAGGAGCGTTGCTAACATTGATATTTCGGAAAAAGACAATCCGGCATGGGACCCGAACAAGTTCCCCAACCGCTATTGCGAGCTTGTCTATCCCTTGATCAAGCCAAGGAACTATCATGCAAAGCCCCTTCTGACCCCTACGACTCATGTCATACCGCTCATTTTGCCCCGCATCGAATGGCGGCAATGGGAATTCCTATTGCGGAAGCCACGGGAGGCAAACTTGTCATGGGTGTCTGAATTTTACACCAATTACCATTCCCCTTCCCTCACATCGGTATTGGTGTGCCGAAGGCAAGTTCCTGTCACGGAGGAGGGCATTCAAAATGTGCTTAAGACCGGACCGTTAGCGGATGGGGTTGATGCCTATCAGGAGATTTTGTTGGCCCGGTGCGAATATGCGTTTGATTGGGAGGATATCCTTAAGGTCATTGCCACACCCGAATCATTCTGGATTCGAGGAAGGATGAGGCCCCGGCCCAAGGGCATTGACGCACGTTTTCTCACCAGAGAGGCTCAAGCATGGGCCCAAATTCTATCACTGCCGAGTTAGCCTTGTTGGTTTGGTGTGTCCTTACAGAGAGGCCGGTGCATATCCCGCGTCTCATCCACCAATCTATGGGCCGTATTCACACTAAGGGGAATCTACCTTTTCCCGCTCTAGTGACCGACTTAGTCGCCGCAACCGGTGTTCCCCGAGAGACCATGGATAGAAGGGCCATGATCCCAATGGACGCAGATATTGTTCCAAACGGGAGGTACCTTTACCCTCCGGCGGACACCGAAGAGCCACACTTATCCGTCCCCATGCGCATCCCCTCTTCCTCATCCGCACCACCAAAGTCATCCATGCAACGCATAGAGGAACTCCACAAGAAGCTTGACCGTTATGAGTGGCGTAACCAACGCCGATACACTTTTGTCAAGAAGCTTCTAAGTTGCCTAGCACCGCCTATGGAAGAATCGGAAATTTCCACATCCATCGGTACCAATATTGTTGAAAGCGATAATGATAAAGAAGTGGATGGACACGCGGAAGCCGATCAACTACTCTGTCTCACTCAAGGCACGGAGGACCGTGCCAACTTCTAAGTGTGGGGAGGTCGGTCGGCCGACCGTTCTCCATAGGTAACACCCGAATAAATTTCTGGAACTTCTTTTCTTAACTAGAGTAGATTGCATACTAGGTCTTTCATTTTTGACATCTTTTGCATATTAGTATCTCTTAATAAATCCACTTGGTTAGAGCAATGACTTCTATTCTAGAAAACTAGAATTTTACGGCAAACCTACCAATTTTGAAATTTGAAAATCTTTTGATGCTTAACTTGTTTGAAGAATGTATTTTGGAACATGGGATTTGAGCCAAGACCGCAAGCAAGTGAGTTTTGAGCCTAATGGTGTGGTTACATCTTATAACCACTTATTTTTCCTTCTTGTGTGAAATTGTTCTCTTCCTATGATTGTGATCTTTGATTTGTTTAATTCTATATGTCCATTATTCCTTGTATTCATGCATGTATATGATTGAGGCCATCATTTCATTAGCTCACTTACCCAAATAGCCTTACCTTTTATCTCCCATTGTTAGCTACTTTGAGCCTATGATTAACCCACTTGTTCGTAATTTAGCACATTACAAGCCTTAAAGCGGAAAACAATAAATGTCCTTATTTGGATCTTTGATTGGCTTAAGCTAGTGTGTGTGTGTATCATTCAAGTGTGGAAAAACTTGGGACATTGGGTGAATAAAAGGTAGCCTTGTATTTTTATTGAAAT
>NC_029789.2:47783859-47797000 GCF_000816755.2 Arachis ipaensis | reverse complement strand
CAGGCCCTGTTTTGGAGCAGATTTTGGAGGGAAAAGCTTAAGAAGACCAAGGCTTAGGGGTGTTAGAGAGAGAGTCATAATTCTAGATTTTTTTAGGAAGTTAGTTACATTTTGATTTTTAGAGAGAGAAACTCCAACTTCTCTCTAGGTTTTCATCCTCCATTGCAAGTTTCCTTTGAATTCTTGGTGAGATCTATTGCTAATTGACTTTTTGTTTTGCTACAACTGTAGATCTACTCTTTTTCTACTCTTAATTGATGTTCTTTTGGTTCAATTTCTTAGATCTAGATTTGGTTTACTTTGTTACTTTGAATGTGGATTAATGAATTGAGGTTTCATTCAATTGTGTGATTGTTGATGATTGTTTGGAATAGATAGCTTTAATTCAATTCTCTTCTCTCAATTGCCTCATGTTTTCTATAATTGCCTACCAATTATTTGTGATAATGACAACCTTAGCTATGGAGTAGATTTCTCTCAATTGGCTTAGGGGTTGAGTTATTAGAGAAACTTGAATAGTGGATATCAATTGTAGATTATGAATTGAGAATTGCTAATTGGCTTGGAGTGCACTAAAGCTAGACTTTCCTAGGGTGAGACTAGGACTTGTGACTCAAGTTAGTTACTCTCACTTGACTTTCCTCCATTGTTAGGGGGTTAACTAAGTGAAGCAATAATCAACTCTTATCATAATTGAAGGAAACTATAATGATGGAACTTCCAATGCTTACCCTTGGCCAAGGCTTTTATTTCCATTAATTGTTGATTGCTTGCTAGTTTGAATTCTTGCACCAACTCTCAAAATCATAAAAGCTTTCCTAATCAATGATGCACATTCTAAAGCAATTTCTAGGGAGAACGACTCGGGATCAATACTCTCGGTCATAGATTTTAGAATTGTTTGATGCGGTATTCGTATGTTGGTTAGACTATACTCACGATCGGATTTATTACTAGTTTCTAATCGGCATAAGAATATTTACGTTCATCATTGTTCCTCTGAGAATTGCTTTCCCTTCTTTGAGGCTTGTGGTTCCTCCTTCTTCTTGGAATCCTTTTGGTCATTCTCTTCATCCTTTATTCCTTCCTTGCCGTCAACTTTATCATTCTCCAATGTCTTGCCGCTTTTAGGTTGGATAGCCTTGCATTCCTCCTTGGGGTTGGGAATGGTATCACTGGGGAAGGCATTAGTTGGCCTCTTAGCTGGCTGCTTAGACAATTGCCCAATTTGCCTTTCCAGACTCCTCATGGAAGCTTCATAATTCTTGTTGGCCATTTCTTGATTATTTGTCAGTTTCTCCATCACCATCTCCAAGTTGGAGATTCTTTGGGATTCTTGTTATGTTTGTGGTTGAGTGTGGGATGTTGATGGTTGATGGAAGTTATTTTGGTTAGTTGAGGGGTTATTTTATGGAAAGAAGGTGGCTAGGGGAGGATTGTTTTGGGGTTTTCTATATATATTATGGTTAGTGGGTTGGTGGTTTTGGTGGTTTGTGTTGCAGAAGTTGTTTGGGTTAGAATTTCTCTGCCATGAATTTTGGTTTTCTCCCCACTTTAGGTTGGGGTGGTTCCTCCATGAGGGGTTGTATGTGTCCACATGGAAGTCATTTTGGCCAGAATTTGGATTGTGCATGTATTAAACTTGTTTATGCTGCTGCTCAGTGTTGTAGGCTTCACAGCTCTCTTCACTTTTCCCACACACAATTGGAGGTTAGTTGGTTGTACTCACTACAGCAAGTTGTAATACATCTATTCTCTTTGATATCATCTCCATTTGTTGTTGAAGTTGCCGGTGCATGAGCTTATTCTGAGCTCGGATTGCATCTACACCTTCAAGCTCATAAATGCTTCTTTTGGGAGATGCTTGTCTTTTCGAGGAATAGAAGTATTGATTGTTGGCAACCATGTCTATGAGGTCATGTGCTTCTTGTGCAGTCTTTATCATTTGCAATGACCCTCCTGAAGAGTAGTCCAGGGCCTTTCTTGCCTTCATGGATAGACCTTCATAGAAGTTTTGGAGCTTAACCCACTCACTAAATATGTCCTCGGGACATCTTCTAATCAATACATTATACCTTTCCCAAGCCTCATATAGTGAGTCTCCCTCTAGTTGTCTGAAAGTTTGCACATTCGTTTTGAGCTTGATGACTCTTTAAGGGGGTAGAACTTAGCTAGGAACTTGCTAACCAAGTCATCCCAGTTGGTAATGCTTTCTTTTGGGAAGGCTTCTAGCCATTGAGTGGCTTTGTCCCTTAAAGAAAATGGGAATAGGAGTAGCTTGTAGATGTCAGGATGCACTCCATTGGTCTTGACTGTATCACAGATTCTTAAGAAAATAGAGAGATGTTGATTTGGGTCTTCAGCAGCACTTCCTCCATATTGGCAGTTGTTCTGAACTAGAGTGATGAGTTGTGGTTTGAGCTCGAAATTGTGGGCATGAACATTGGGAGTAAGGATACTGCTCCCACAATTTCTTGGATTAGGGATGGTATAGGAAGCTAACACTCTCTTTGGATGCTAGCCATTGTTGTTGGCCACATCCTCAGGTGGATTATGGAGGTTGTCCTCTATCTCTTGGTCTCCCTCTTCTGACTCTTCCTCTCCAATCACTCCCTTCCCTCTTGCTTCTCTTCTTAGTCTCAAGAAGGTTTTCTCTGTTTCAGAATCAAACGAGGTGGATGCACCTCTTCTTCTCCCTGGCATACACAACACAAACAAACCAAAAGTAAAATAGAACACTCTATTGCTAGAGTAGTGTTAGAGTTAGTGGACACAATATGTCAAACAGTTAGTAGGCTTGAAAGAAAACAAAAGAAAATGCTTAATCGAGACTATTAGCTACTTAATCATTGTCAATCTATATCAATCCCCAGCAATGGTGCCAAAAACTTGATGGACAGAAAATGTATCCGCACAAACTACCGGTAAATATACCGGGTCGCATCAAGTAGTAAAACTCACAAGAGTGAGATCGATCCCATAGGAATTGATGGATCAAGCAATTTTAGTAGGGTGATGAGTCTAGTCAAGCTAATATGGAAAGGAGTTTGGTGAAATTAAATTAGTAGAAAGTAAATTCACAATGAAAGTAGAGTAACAAAATGTAAAGAACGAGAAATGTAAATGCTGGAAGTAAAGGACTAAAGAATTAAATGCTGGAAAGTAAATGATAAAAACTTAAATGGTGGGAAATGTAAAGGGCTGAAACTTAAAGAGCAAGAAATGTAAATGTCTTGAATCTTAAATGACAAGAAATTTAAAACCAAGAATGTAAATAGTAGCTGAAAGTAAATTGCATAGAATGTAAATGGGAATTGGGTGATGGGAAATCAAAGGAAGCAAATAACCAATGTAATCAAAGGCAATTCAAAGTAACCAAAATGAAGAATATCAAAGAGAAAGATTCATTAGGGATTGGAGATATTATAATCCGTCATGAATCAATGGGTCTCAACTTCTTTCTCAATCATATGAAGTATATCTATGGCGGATTGTAATTGATTGGGTCCCAATTCCTTGGCAACCCAATCTCTATAATCACAATCAATTTTCCAATTCCTTGATCCAATTGTCATGAGAAGAGGTTAAGAGCTTATCTCTTATCCATGAGCCACACAAATCCTCAAGACCTCAATTCCTCCCGAATGGTCTTGGTCAAGAGAATTGTGAAGGATAGAGCGTCAATTCTAATGCCCATGATTCCCCTTCCGAGGCTCACACAAGCATTCAATAGATTCAAACCCCCTTCCAGAGTGAATGAGTCACAATCAAAATAGAAGATGTCCTTTAGCTACAACAAGCGGATTGAGAAGAAGAAGAATTTCATTCAATCATGTGAATTACAATAGAGCTCCTTGGTGCACGAAATTGTGATCACACTTTTCACAACTCCGCACAACTAACCAGCAAGTGCACTGGGTCGTCCAAGTAATACCTTACGTGAGTAAGGTCGATCCCACGGAGATTGTCGGCTTGAAGCAAGCTATGGTCATCCTGTAAATCTTAGTCAGGCGGATTCAAATGGTTATGAGGTTTTGATGATTAAAAGATAAATAAAACATAAAATAAGATAAAGATACTTATGTAATTCGTTGGTGGGAATTTTAGTTAAGCGTTTGGAGATGCTTTATTGCTTCTGAACCTCTGGTTTCCTATTGTCTTCTTCCAATCATGCGTGCTCCCTTCCATGGCAAGCTGTATGATCCTTTCGAATAAAAAATACCAGGTACGATCTCTGCACGGCTAATCAACTGTCGGATTTCTCGTCTCGGATGAAAAATACCAGGTACAGCTACCGCACAGCTAATCATCTGTCGGTTCTCACTAGCGTCGGAATAGGATCTCTCTATCCTTTTGCACACTGTCACTGCGCCCAACATTTGCAAGTTTGAAGCTCGTCACAGTCATCCTCTCCCAGATCCTACTCGGAATACCACAGACAAGGTTTAGACTTTCCGGATCTCAGGAATGCTGCCAATTGTTCTAGCTTATACCATGATAAACCATTATTTTATGATTCATATTGTGTTTAATTGACTGGTTTTATTAAATCTTTACCCACTTATTCATATGATTAGCATGATATTACAATTCCTTCCCAAATTTTCCCTATGGTTGAAAACTTGCTTCCTAGAGATCTTTTTATTGTGTATTTTTATTCTCCTTTATACCATTCGATGCCGTTATCCGTGTGTTAAGTGTTTCAGGCTTCATAGGGTAGGAATGGCTTAGAGAAGGGAGAGGAAGCTTGCAAAAATGGAAAGAACACAAGGAACTAAGGAGATAACCAGTGAGCATTGACGCGCACGCATGGCTCACGCGAGCGCGCAAAATGGAGAAAATCGCAGTGACGCGATCGCGTGCCTGACGCGAACGCGTGGATTGGAGTCTGCACGAATGACGCGAACGCATGGACGACGCGTACGCGTCGCAAGGAAAATGATGAATGACGCGAACGGGTGGACGACACGTATGCGTGACCTGCGCAATCTGCAGAAATAACAGAATACGCTGGGAGCAATTTTGGGCTGCGTTTTAACCTACTTTTCGGCCTAGAAACACAGAATAAAGCTAGGGAACATGCAGGGACTCATCACGCATCCACACACATTGAGATCCAGTCATATACATTGATATTAGGATTGCTTTTAGTTTTAGATCTGAATCTAGATTTGTTTTACATTTATAGTTTATGCTTTTGCTTTGGATTTTGCATGTTGAAGAGTCATTACCCCCATTGAAGACACTACTTTAGTTCGTTTCCTTATTCCTTTACTCCTTTTAGTTGCTCATTAACCCTATTCAAATAATTATGTTGTATTTTGGATTTATTAATATATAGAGTTATTTTTACTTTTAATTAATTTTAATTTTCTATTCTATTTTATTTAATTTATTATGTCATCTTATATTTTTATGAGCGTTATATCCATATCAATGGAGTAGAAATTCTACTTGACATGGGGATTGATTAAGAGGAGACACTTGCGTTGGAATGCTCAAGTGCTTAGTTAAACTGAACATTGTTGGCTGATTCTGTATCTACTAATGCTAGACCTTCCCAAGGAAAAGGACTAGGATCTACGGATAAGAATCAGTCCATCACTTGACTTTTCTTTACTCAGTAAGGGTTAACTAAGTGCAAACAACAGCCGCTTTACATTACACTTGAGAAGATTCCAACAAGGATAGAACTTCCACTTGATTATTCCCCCAGTCAAGGCCTTTTAATTGGAATATCAATAACTGTTCTCAGCTTATTTTTATTGCTTTAATTCTCAATTAATTTAGTTATTCATTATCAAAACTCAAACCTTCTAGGAAATTTCTGATTAATAAATTAGCACGCTTTCCTGCAACTCGTTGGGAGACGACCTGGGACTCATACTCCCAGAATTTCTAATTCTAAAATTCGTGACAACTTTTATAAATTGACAAGGCGGACCTTAGCTGATTAAGAACTATACTCACAACGTATTCCATATTTTATTTCTTAATGGGCTGACTTCTGCCCCCACGTCAATTTTTGGCGCCGTTGCCGGGGAGTTTGCAATAGTGCGCTAGATTATTAATTAGTGTACATATTTTTATTTTTATTTGCATATTTTATTTTTATTTTGTTACCATGAGCTACATGTTTTTCTCATTGAATGACGCGTTCATTGCCTGATCCGAGCTTAGCCGCTTTTGATCCTAAAATTGAAAGAACTCTTTCACGTATTAGGCGAGCTCGACGTCGGTTAGCCTCTGAGGGTGGTGAAGTGATTATTATCAATCACCAGTCTCATCTGAGAGCGAATCTGAACCGCCATCTGAGAGTGAAACAAGCTCATTTACTACTGATTCAGTTGATTCCCGTGCAGTTAACATGGCAACACCTTGGAGGATCACTCTTCAGGAGGGCGGAGCCCCAGATTTTACACTGCAGCCGTATCAAGTGCATCACCCAACTCTGGCTGCAGATTTTGAACTGAAAACTGCATTAATCAACTTGATGCCCAAGTTTCATGGCTTACCTGCTCAAGAGCCTATCAAGCACCTTAAGGACCTCCAAACAACCTGTTAACTGCAGATGAAACTTCTATTCTGTTAACTGCCTTCCCATTTTCTCTTGAAGGAAAAGCGAGGGAATGGTACTACTCCCAATCTAAAGCGACTGTTACCAACTGGGATATGCTCAGGAGAGAATTTTTGGAAAAATATTTTCCAGCTGAAGTTACAGATAGACTGAGGAAAGAGATCTCCTGTATTGTTCAAGGTGACTCGGAGACTCTCTATGAGTACTGAGAGCATTTTAAGAACCTTCTAGACGCATGCCCCCATCACATGATTGACAGACTAGTGTTGATCAGCTACTTCACTCAAGGCATGAAGCCCTAGGATAAGACTACACTGGATGGTGCTAGTAATGGTTCTATGAAAAAGTACAAGACCGCAAATGAAGCATGGCAATTGATCAGCGACTTAGCTGAGTCTACTATAAATCACAAGCATAGGCACAGCCATTCAAAAGCTGTTGCAGGGATTTCCTCTAGCAGTGAGACTACTGCTCTTACACAGAGTATATGTGAAATGACCAACCTACTGAAACAGATGCAGTTGAATCAACAACAAACACAACAAGCTCAGCCTTCCCCACCACAACAAAGCCAACAGTTGGTCCCACAAAGAGTATGCGGGATCTGTGCTAATTATAGTCATTATACTGATGAATGTCTGCAGCTCCAACAGGAAGACAACACTGTGGCAGCCACTCACAACTTCTATGACCGCCCGAATCAAGGATACAATCAGCAAGGCGGCAACTACAACCAAGGTGGCAACTATAACCAAGGAGGTGTGATATTTTCTGACTGTATGTGTGATTTAGGAGTGTGTGTTAGCATAATGCCTTTGTCTATATATGATACTTTGAGGCTCCCTCCCTTAAAAAGGTCGGCAGCTCGTTTTGTGTTAGCAGATAAAAGCATTATTACAGTAGTTGGAATTGCTAAAGATGTATTGATGAGCATTAAAGGGCTCACATTTCCCATTGACTTCTATATCCTGGAAATATCCCCTAATGACTCAGGAAGACCATCATCAATCCTGCTAGGAAGACCATTCCTGAAGACTTCGAAGTTCAAGCTGGATGCATTCTCAGGAACTTACTCCTTTGAGATAGATGGTAGAGCAGTAAAATTCAGTTTAAATGAAGCTATGAAGCACCCTCCGGAAGATCATTCTATCTTCTAGTGTGACATTATTATGAAATTATAGCTGAAGTTTACCAGGAAGAAATAGAAGAGAAGCACATGGAGCAAGGTCAAAGTGTGGGGACACCCTCTGAACACAATGAGGACACTTTGCCATTATCACTAGCCCCGGATGATCCAGAACCTAGCTATGAACAGAAATTGGAATTAAAGCCCCTCCCTCCACACCTCAAATATGCTTACCTTGAGGATAAGCAGAAGTTCCTAGTTATCATTACAAAGAAACTCACTTCCCAACAAGAAGAACAACTGCTTAATGTGCTTAGAAAACATAAGAAACCAATTGGATGGAGCTTGGCGAATATAGTAGGCATCAGCCCTCAAGTTTGTGAACACAGAATATTCTTAGAAGAAGGAGCAAAGCCTGTCCATCAGCCTCAAAGAAGATTGAATCCCACCATCTTAGAAGTTGTCAAGAAAGAAGTGGCTAGGCTACTTGAAGCAGTGGTGCACGAATTGTAAATCACACTTTTCACAACTCGTACCACTAACCAGCAAGTGCACTGGGTCGTCCAAGAAATACCTTACGTGAGTAAGGGTCGATCCCACGGAGATTGTCGGCTTGAAGCAAGCTATGGTTATTTTGTAATTCTTAGTCAGGAAATCAATGATAAGAGTGATTATATTTATGAAGAGTAAAAAGCATAAATTAAATAGTACTCGTTATGCAGTAATGGAGAATAGATTGAGGTTTTTGAGATGCTCTGTCTTCTGAATCTCTGCTTTCCTACTGTCTTCTTCTTCACGCACGCAGGTCTCCTCCCATGGCAAGCTGTATTTTGGTAGATCACCGTTGTCAATGGCTACCATCCGTCCTCTCAGTGAAAATGGTCCAAATGCGCTGTCACCGCACGGCTAATCATCTGTCGGTTCTCACTCATGTTGGAATAGGATCCATTGATCCTTTTGCGTCTATCACTACGTCCAGCACTTGTGAGTTTGAAGCTCGTCACAGTCATCCCATCCCAGATCCTACTCGGAATACCACAGACAAGGTTTAGACTTTTTGGATCTCAGGAATGGTCGCCAATAATCCTAGCCTATACCACGAAGACTCTGATCATGAACCAAGAGGCTAAGAGATACACACTCAATCTAAGGTAGAACGGAAGTGGTTGTCAGGCACGCGTTCATAGGTTGAGAATGATGATGAGTGTCACGAATCATCATATTTATCACGGTTAAGTACAAGCGAGTATCTTAGAATAGAAACAAGCATGATTGAATAGAAAACAGAAGTAATTGCATTAATTCATCGAGACACAGCAGAGCTCCTCACCCCCAACCATGGGGTCGAGAGACTCATGCCGTCAGAAATACAATATGAAATGTGTAAAATGTCATGAGGTGCATAGTAAGTCTCTAAAAGTTGTTTTTATACTAAACTAGTAGCTAGGGTTACAGAAAATAAGTAACTAAGTACAGATAGTGCAGAAATCCACTTCCG
Organism: Arachis ipaensis; assembly: GCF_000816755.2. Classification (NCBI taxonomy): domain Eukaryota; kingdom Viridiplantae; phylum Streptophyta; class Magnoliopsida; order Fabales; family Fabaceae; genus Arachis; species Arachis ipaensis. The sequence goes on along the minus strand of NC_029789.2, from coordinate 47,787,799 downwards.
GGGCCCACTTGGTATGTGCTTAGGCTGAGCATTGAGCTTTACACGTGTAGAGGCTTCTCTTGGAGTTAAACACCAGGTTGTAGCCTGTTTCTGGCATTTAACTCTGGTTTGCAACTGTTTCTGGCGTTTAACGCCAGAATAGGTTAAAGACATGGCGTTAAACGCCAATTTGCGTCATCAAAACTTGGGCAAAGTATGGACTATTATATATTGCTGAAAAGCGCTGGATGTCTACTTTCCAACGCAATTGAGAGCGCGCCAATTGGTCTTCTGTAGCTCCAGAAAATCTATTTTGAGTGCAGGAAGGTCAGAATCTAACAGCATCTGCAGTCCTTTTTCAGCCTCTGAATCAGATTTTTGCTCAGGTCCCTTAATTTTAGCCAGAAAATACATGAAATCACAGAAAAATACACAAACTCATAGTAAAGTCTAGAAATGTGAATTTTGAATAAAAACTAATAAAAATATACTAAAAATTAATTAAAACATGCTGAAAACTACTTAAAAACAATGCCAAAAAGCGTATAAATTATCCGCTAAATGCCATAGACATATAACTGGGTGAACCTTTTCAGATTGTGACTCAGCTTTGCTAAAGTCCCCAATTAGAGGTGTCCAGTATTTTTAAGCACACTCTTTTTGATTTGGACCTCGACTTTAACCGCTCAGTCTCAAGCTTTTCACTTGACACCTTCACGCCACAAGCACATGGTTAGGGACAGCTTGGTTTAGCCGCTTAGGCCAGGATTTTATTCCTTCAGGCCCTCCTATCCATTAATGCTCAAAGCCTTGGATCCTTTTAACCCTTGCCTTTTGGTTTAAAGGGTTATTGGCTTTTTGCTCTTGCCTTTTGGTTTAAAGAGGTATTGGCTTTTTCTGCTTGCTTTTTCTTTTTCTATCTTTTTTTTTTCTTTTCGCCCCTTTTTTTTTTGCAAGCTTTGTTATTCACTGCTTTTTCATGCTTCAAGAATTAATTTTATGATTTTTCAGATTATCAGATAACATTTCTCATTTTTCATCATTCTTTCAAGAGCCAGCAAATTTAACATTCATAAACAACAAATTCAAAAATATGCACTGTTCAAGCATTCATTCAGAAAACAAAAAGTATTGTCACCACATCAATATAATTAAACTAATTTCAAGGATGAATTCGAAATCATGTACTTCTTGTTCTTTTGTGATTAAAACATTTTTCATTTAAGAAGGGTGATGGATTCATAGGACATTCATAGCTTTAAGGCATAGACACTAGACACTAATGATCATGTAATAAAGACACAAACATAAATAAGCATAAAGCATAGAGAACAAAAACAGAAAAAATAAATAGACAAGGGGATTAAGGAACGGGTCCACCTTAGTAAGGGTGGCGTCTTCTTCCTCTTGAAGAACCAATGGTGCTCTTGACCTCCTCTATGTCTCTTCCTTGCCTTTGTTGCTCCTCCCTCATAGCTCTTTGATCTTCTCTAATCTCATGGAAGGTGCCATATGGTTATGGAAAATTAAAAAGCGGGGCTTTTTCCACACCAAACTTAAAATGTTTGCTCATCCTCGAGCAAAAGAAGAAAGAAATGAGGAGATGGGAGGAGGCAAGGACTTAGCATCCCTGCTCCATTTAGGCGTGTAAATGCCCTTAGAGTACAATCCTGGCATTTAACGCCAGACTGCTGCTTGTTTCTGGTGTTAAACGCCAGCTTTTCTCCCTTTATTTGAGTTTAACGCCAAGTTGGTGCTTGTTTCTGGCGTTTAACGCCAGATTGCTGCTTCTTTTTGGCGTTAAACGCCAGTCTAATGCTTCTTACTGGCGTTTAAACGCCAGTATCTTCCTCCAGGGTGAGCTATTTTTAATGCTGTTTTTGATTTTGCTTTAATTTTTGTGACTCCACATAATTATCATCCTAAAGAAAACATAAAATAAAAATGGAAAACAGAAAATTAACATAGATAAGTAAACATTGGGTTGCCTCCCAATAAGCACTTCTTTATTGTCTTTAGCTGGACCTCACTGAGCTTTTAATCTAGTCTCAGCCTTGCTCAACATTGCCTTTAAGATAGTGCTTGATTCTCTGTCCATTAACAATGAACTTCTTATTAGAATCAATGTCATGAAGCTCCATATAGCCATATGGTGACACACTTGTAATCACATATGGTCCCCTCCACCGGGATTTTAGTTTTCCGGGGAATAATCTGAGCCTAGAGTTAAACAGCAAAACCTTCTGTCCTGGTTCAAAGACTCTAGATGATAGCTTTCTGTCATGCCACCTTTTTGCTTTCTTTTTTCTCCAGCTAATTTGGCATCAAAGTTTAGGAACCTGGTTGCCCAGTAGGCCTTATGCTCCAGTTCCATGGGCAATGACAGGCCTTACCATACACAAGCTGGTATGGAGAGGTCTCTATAGGAGTCTTGAATGCTGTTTTGTATGCCCACAGAGCATTATCCAAGCTTCTTGCCCAATTCTTTCAACGGGTACTTACAGTCCGTTCTAGGATTCTTTTTAGTTCTCTATTAGAGACTTCAGCTTGCCCATTTGTCTGTGGATGATATGGAGTTGCAACCTTGTGGCTAATTCTATATCGAATCATAGTAGAGTAAAGCTGTTTGTTGCAGAAGTGAGTGCCCCATCACTGATTAGTGCTCTAGGGACACCAAACCTGCTGAAGATATATTTCTGGAGGAACTTCAGCACTGTCTTAGTATCATTGGTGGGTGTTGCAATGGCCTCTGCCCATTTGGATACATAGTCGACTGCCACCAGAATATAAGTGTTTGAGTATGATGGTGGGAAAGGCCCCATGAAGTCAATACCCCATACGTCAAACAACTCAATCTCTAAGATCCCTTGCTGAGGCATGGCGTAACTATGAGGCAGATTACCAGCTCTCTGGCAACTGTCACAGTTACGCACAAACTCTTGGGAGTCTTTATAGAGATTGGGCCAGTAGAAGCCACATTGGAGGACTTTTGTGGCTGTTCGCTCACCTCCGAAATGTCCTCCACATTGTGATCCATGACAATGCCATAGGATCTTCTGTGCTTCTTCTCTAGGCACACACCTACAGATTATTCCATCTGCACATCTCTTAAAGAGATATGGTTCATCCCACAGGTAGTACTTTGCATCAGTAATTAATTTTTTCTTTTGTTGCCTGCTGAATTCCTTGGGTATGAATCTTGCAGCTTTATAGTTTGCAATGTCTGCAAACCATGGTGTTTCCTGAATGGCAAATAATTGCTCATCCAGAAAAGTTTCAGAGATCTCAATAGAGGGAAAGGACGTCCCTTCTACTGGCTCTATCCGGGACAGATGATCAGCCACTTAGTTCTCTGTCCATTTTCTGTCTCTTATTTTTATATCAAACTCTTGCAGAAGCAACACCCATCTTATGAGCCTGGGTTTTGAAAATTGCTTTGTGAGTAGATATTTAAGAACAGCATGGTCAGCGTACACAATCACTTTTGATCCTACTAAATATGATCTAAACTTGTCAATGGCATAAACCACTACAAGTAATTCTTTTTCTGTGGTTGTGTAATTTTTCTGGGCATCATTTAAAACACGGCTAGCATAATAAATGACATGCAGAAGCTTGTTATGCCTCTGTCCCAGTACTACACCGATGGCATGGTCACTGGCATCACACATTAGTTTAAATGGTAATGTCCAGTCTGGTGCAGAAATAACTGGTGCTGTGACCAACTTAGCTTTCAGAGTTTCAAACGCTTGTAGACACTCTGTGTCAAACACAAATGGTGTGTCGGCAGCTAGCAGATTGCTCAGAGGTTTTGCAATTTTTGAAAAATCCTTTATAAATCTCCTATAGAATCCTGCATGCCCCAGAAAGCTTCTGATTACCTTAACATTGGCAGGTGGTGGTAATTTTTCAATTACTTCCACTTTAGCTTGATCCACTTCTATTCCCTTGTTTGAAATTT
>NC_029789.2:47744675-47783834 GCF_000816755.2 Arachis ipaensis | reverse complement strand
GCATTGCACAGACCAAAAGGCATCCTTCTGTAGGCAAACACACCAGAAGGACATGTGAATGCTGTTTTCTCTTGGTCCTGAGGATCTACTGTAATTTGGTTATAACCTGAATAGCCATCCAAAAAGTAGTAGTATTCGTGACCTGCTAGTCTTTCTAGCATCTGGTCTATGAATGGTAAAGGAAAGTGATCCTTCCTGGTGGCTGTATTGAGCCTTCTGTAATCAATACACATACGCCACCCTATAACTGTTCTTGTAGGAACTAGTTCATTTTTTTCATTATGAACCACTGTCATGCCTCCCTTCTTGGGGACAACTTGGACAGGGCTCACCTAGGGGCTATCAGAAATGGGATAAATAATCCCAGCCTCTAGTAACTTGGTAACCTCTTTCTGCACCACCTCCTTCATGGCTGGATTTAGCCGCCTCTGTGGTTGAACAACTAGCTTAGCATCGTCCTCCAATAGGATCTTGTGCATGCATCTTGCTGGGATGATACCCTTAAGATCACTTATGGACCACCCAAGAGCTGCCTTGTGTGTCCTTAGCAGTTGAAGTAGTGCTTTCTCTTCCTGTGGATTTAAAGCAGAGCTTATGGTTATCGAAAAAGTGTCACCTTCTCCCAGAAATGCGTATTTTAGGGATGATGATACTAGTTTGAGCTCGGGTTTAGGAGGTTTCTCCTCTTCCTGAGGAAATTTCAGAGGCTCTTTTATTTCCTCTGATTCCTCCAGATCAGGCTAGACATCTTTAAAGATATCTTCTAGCTCTGATTCGAGACTCTTAGCCATGTTGATCTCCTCTACTAGGGAGTCAATAATATCAACACGCATGCAGTCTTTCGATGTGTCTGGATGCTTCATTGCCTCAACAGCATTCAGCTTGAACTCGTCCTCATTGACTCTTAAGGTCACCTCCCCTTTTTGGACATCAATGAGGGTTCGTCCAGTTGCTAGGAAGGGTCTTCCTAAAATGAGAGTTGCACTTTTGTACTCCTCTATTTCCAGCACTACAAAGTCAGTGGGAAAGGCAAATGGCCCAACCTTGACAATCATGTCCTCAATTATGCCTGATGGATATTTAATGGTGCCATCAGCAAGTTGAAGACATATCCAGGTTAGTTTGACCTCTTCAGCCAAGCCAAACTTTCTGATAGTAGATGCAGGGATTAGATTGATACTTGCCCCAAGGTCGCATAGAGCTGTCTTGGTACAAGTACCCTCTAGTGTGCATGGTATCATAAAGCTTCCGGGATCCTTAAGCTTCTCTGGTAAGCTTGTTAGGATGACTGCACTGCACTCTTCAGTGAGAAAAACTTTTTTTGTTTCTCTCCAATCCTTCTTATGACTTAAGATCTCTTTCATGAACTTAGCATAGGAGGGTATTTGCTCAAGTGCCTCTGCAAATGAAATCTTTATTTCAAGAATCCTGAGATAGTCTGCAAAGTGGGCAAATTGTTTATCCTGTTCTGCCTGGTGGAGTTTCTTAGGATAAGGCATTTTGGCTTTATATTCTTCAACCTTAGTTGCTGCAGGTTTATTTCCTACAGAGGCAGGTTGAGAAGCCTTCTTGAGGGAGTTATTATCAGCACTTGTAGGTGTCTGATCCCTCACTGGCGTTTGAACGCCAGAACTGAACATGGATTGGGCGTTTAACGCCAGTTTTTCACCCTTTTCTGGCGTTTGAACGCCAGACTTATTCCTCTCTGGGCTCTTACTGTCCTCAGAGGGATTTTGGGTAGCAGGTTGCTCATCCTCTGTCAGCTGTTCTTTTCTTGGCTTTCTGCTGCTTTGAGTTGAGGTATTTAATGTTTTTCCACTTCTTAATTGAACTGCTTGGCACTTCTCTGTTATCTATTTTGATAACTACTGTTTTGTCTGATTCAATTGTGATTCCATATCCTTGTTAGCATTTTTGGTTTCTTGTAGCATCTCCTTAACTTCTGCTAACTGCTTTGTTATAGAAGATAGTTGCTGATTGAGTTCAGTAAGTTGTTCCTGAGGACTAAAGTCAGTTGATACTGCCTTAGCTTCTTCTTTCATGGAGGACTCATTACTTATGTACAGATGCTGATTTGTAGCAACTATATCAATAAGCTCTTAAGCCTCTTCAATAGTCTTTCTCATGTGTATAGATCCACCAGCTGAGTGGTCTAAAGATATTTGAGCTTTTTCTATAAGCCCATAGTAGAAGATGTCTAATTGGACCCACTCTGAAAACATTTTAGAGGGGCATTTCCTTAGTATCCCTCTGTACCTCTCCCAGGCGTTATAAAGGGATTCATCATCCTCTTGTTTAAAGCGTTGGATGTCCAGCCTTAGCATGTGTCATCCTTTTTGGAGGGAGATATTGATTCAGGAATTGGTCTGATAACTGTTTTCATGTTCTTATGCTTGCTGTGGGTTGGTTATTTAACCACCTCTTAGCTAGATCTTTTACAGCAAACAGAAATACTAACAGCCTGTATACGTCCTGATCTACCTCCTTGTCACGCACTGTGTCAGCAATTTTTAAACTTAAAATATGAACCTAAACATAAACAGAAAAACTCACTTATTAGTTTATAAAAATTTTCGAAAAATTTAAAAAGAGAAAATAAGGATTTAAAAAAAAATTTTCAACCAAAAACAATAATAGAAGACGCAATTTTAGTGACTCTAAACTAAAAAGATAAATTTTTCCTAATCTAAGCAACAAAATAAACCGTCAGTTATCCAAACTCGAACAATCCCCGGCAACGGCGCCAAAAACTTGGTGCACGAATTGTAAATCACACTTTTCACAACTCGTACCACTAACCAACAAGTGCACTGGGTCGTCCAAGTAATACCTTACGTGAGTAAGGGTCGATCCCACGGGGATTGTCGGCTTGAAGCAAGCTATGGTTATTTTGTAATTCTTAGTCAGGAAATCAATGATAAGAGTGATTATATTTATGAAGAGTAAAAAGCATAAATTAAATAGTACTTGCTATGCAGTAATGGAGAACAGATTGAGGGTTTTGAGATGCTCTGTCTTCTGAATCTCTACTTTCCTACTGTCTTCTTCTTCACGCACGTAGGTATCCTTCCATGGCAAGCTGTATGTTGGTGGATCACCATTGTCATTGGCTACCATCCGTCCTCTCAGTGAAAATGGTTCAAATGCGCTGTCACCGCACGGCTAATCATCTGTCGGTTCTCACTCATGCTGGAATAGGATCCATTGATCCTTTTGCGTCTGTCACTACGCCTAGCACTTGTGAGTTTGAAGCTCGTCACAGTCATCCCATCCCAGATCCTACTCAAAATACCACAGACAAGGTTTAGACTTTCCGGATCTCAGGAATGGCCGCCAATAACCCTAGCCTACACCACGAAGACTCTGATCATGAACCAAGAGGCTAAGAGATACACACTCAATCTAAGGTAGAACGGAAGTGGTTGTCAGGCACGTGTTCATAGGTTGAGAATGATGATGAGTGTCACGGATCATCACATTTATCACGGTTAAGTACAAGCGAGTATCTTAGAATAGAAACAACCGTGATTGAATAGAAAACAGAAGTAATTGCATTAATTCATCGAGACACAGCGTAGCTCCTCACCCCCAACCATGGGGTTTAGAGACTCATGCCATCAGAAATACAATATGAAATGTGTAAAATGTCATGAGGTGCATAGTAAGTCTCTAAAAGTTGTTTTTATACTAAACTAGTAGCTAGGGTTACAGAAAATAAGTAACTAAGTGCAGATAGTGCAGAAATCCACTTCCGGGTCCCACTTGGTGTGTGCTTGGGCTGAGCATTGTGCTTTACACATGTAGAGGCTTCTCTTGGAGTTAAACGCCAGGTTGTAGCCTGTTTCTGGCGTTTAACTCTGGTTTGCAACCTGTTTCTGGCATTTAACGCCAGAATAGGGTAAAGACTCGGTGATAAACGCCAATTTGCGTCGTCAAAACTTCGGCAAAGTATAGACTATTATATATTGCTGGAAAGCCCTGGATGTCTACTTTCCAACGCAATTGAGAGCGCGCCAATTGGTCTTCTGTACCTCCATAAAATCCATTTCGAGTGTAGGGAGGTCAGAATCTAACAGCATCTCTAGTCCTTTTTCAGCCTCTGAATCAGATTTTTGCTCAGGTCCCTCAATTTCAGCCAGAAAATACCTGAAATCATAGAAAAACACACAAACTCATAGTAAAGTCCAGAAATGTGAATTTTGAATAAAAACTAATAAAAATATACCAAAAAGTAATTAAAACATGCTGAAAACTACTTAGAAACAATGCCAAAAAGCGAATAAATTATCCGCTCATCAAGCAGATATCATTTACCCCATCTCAGATAGTGAATGGGTCAGTCCAGTACAAGTGGTGCCCCAGAAGTCTGGAGTCACAACAGTAAAAAATGAGCATGGAGAGCTCCTGACAACTAGAGTGCAGAATTCATGGAGAGTTTGCATTGGCATAGGCGTCTAAACCAAGCCACTCGCAAGGATCATTATCCCTTACCATTCATTGATCAGATGTTTGATCGCCTGTCAGGTAAATCTCATTACTGCTTTTTAGATGGTTATACAGGCTACTTTCAAATTCATATAGCTCCTGAAGATCAGGAAAACACTACCGTTACATGTCCTTTTGGGACTTATGCTTATAAGAGAATGCCCTTTGGCTTATGCAATGCACCAGCCACTTTTCAAAGATGTATGATGAGTCTTTTCTCTGATCTCATTGAGAACTATATGGAGGTTTTTATGGATGATTTTAGTGTATATGGTTATTCTTTTAGCCTTTGCTTGGATAGTTTATCTAGAGTGTTAGACAGGTGTGTTAGTTCAAACCTTGTATTAAATTTTGAAAAATGTCACTTTATGGTAAAACAAGGAATTATACTAGGACATGTTGTGTCTAATACAGGTATTTCGGTAGATCCAGCAAAGGTAGATGTCATTTCTAGTTTACCTTACCCCTCCTCCGTGAGGGAAGTCCGTTCGTTCCTTGGCCACGCAGGTTTTTACAGGAGATTCATTAAGGACTTCAGTAAGGTAGCATTACCTTTATCCAGATTGCCGCAGAAAGATATTGAGTTCGAGTTCAGTGAGGATTGTATGCAAGCGTTTGATAAGTTGAAGATCGCCTGACTCAAGCTCTAATTGTGAGAGGACCAGATTGGAGCCAGTCATTTGAAATTATGTGTGATGCTTCCAACCATGCAGTAGGAGCGGTGCTGGATCAGCGCGAAGGTAAGGATCCTTTTGTAATTGCTTATGCATCTAAGACTTTAGATGCTGCCAAATCTAATTACACTACTACTGAAAAAGAGCTTCTTGCTATTGTTTTTGCTCTGGATAAATTCCGAGCCTATTTACTTGGTACTAAGGTAGTAGTGTACTCAGACCATGTAGCTCTAAAATATTTATTAGCTAAAAAGGAGTCCAAACCAAGGCTAATACGTTGGATACTGCTGCTGCAAGAATTTGATTTAGAAATTAAGGATAGGAGTGAAAACCAGAATTTAGTGGCAGACCACTTGAATCGTCTTGAGCACATTAAGGATTACTCCACTCCTATAAATGATAACTTCCCATTTGATAGTTTACATGTATTATCTGAAGTAGTTCCTTGGTATGCACCTGTAGCTAATTATCTAGTTAGCCACACTTTTCCTCCAAATTTTACTAAGCATTAAAGAGACAAGCTGAAAAGTGAGTCCAAATATTATATATGGGATGATCCATATTTATAGAGGTGTGGTGCTAACCAGGTAATTAGATGGTGTGTGCCTCAATTAGAATTCCAGTCCATTTTAGAGGCCTGCCACTCATCTAAGAGTGGAGGACATTTTGGCCCTCAAAGAACAGCTAGAAAAATTCTAGACTGCGGATTCTGGTGGCCTACTCTTTTTAAAGATGCTGTTGAATTTTGTAAATCTTGTTCCCCTTGCCAAAGGTTTGGTACTATATCCAAGAGGGATGAGATGCCTCAACAGATTATGCTTTTCTGTGAAATTTTTTATGTTTGGGGCATTGACTTCATGGATCCATTTCTAAATTCTAATGGTTACTTTTATATACTGTTAGCTGTAGATTATGTTTCTAAACGGGTGGAAGCAATTCCTACCCGTACTGATGATGCTAACACTGTTGTTTCCTTTGTTAGAAACCATATTATTTGTCGCTTTGGATCACCACGAGCAGTCGTGAGCAATCAAGGCACCCACTTTTGTAACAGGAGACTGACAGGATTACTCAAGAAGCATGGGATAATTCACAAAGTAGCAACAGCTTGCCATCCCCAACCAATGGGCAAGCAGAAGTCTCTAACAGAGAGATTAAATGTATTCTGAAGAAGATAGTAAAGCCTCATAGGAAGGACTAGAGTGCCAGGCTACAAGATGCACTCTGGGCATATAGAACAGCGTACAAGACACCCATTGGGATGAGCCCCTTCCACTTAGTATACGGAAAATGTTGCCACCTTCCGGTAGAGGTGGAACATAAGGCTTTCTGGGCTGTGAGGGAGTGCAACATGAATTTTGAGGAAGCTGGTGCTGAAAGGAAGCTGCAACTAGCCGAACTAGAGAACCTTCGCCTAGAGGCATATGACAACTCCAGGCGATACAAAGAAAAGATGAAGGCTGTCCATGACAAGCACATAAAAAGGAGAGAATTCAGACCAGGGGAGTTAGTTCTTCTATATAACTCCAGACTGAGGCTCATGCCAGGCAAACTAAGGTCAAGATGGGAATGTCCATACAGAGTAGAAAAGGCAGAGCCATACAGAGTTTTTCACGTACGTCACCCTTCTAGCTCCAAATTCATCAAGGTCAATGGACATCGCCTAAAGCTTTATCATGGTGAGAAGATGAATGATCACAAGGAATTAGAGGTCTTCCTCTTAGAAGACCCACCAATAGAAGCAGAATGAGCCTGAAGAATGTCCAACTTAAGGACATAAAAGTAAAGTGCTAGGTGGGAGACAACCCACCGTGGTATGAACGTTTTGTTTCAGTCTTAGTTTTATTTGACTTTATTCTATTTTGTTTATGTTAATGACTCTTCTCATAATTTCTGCATATAGTCTGCATTTACATTTGCATTTGCATTCTGCATATATATGAAAAAAAAAGGGAAAGCACGCGACCACGTCGCTGACGCGTCTGCGTCAACGGAAAATTAGCGAAAAAGGGAATTGAACAGAAAGTCACACGGGAGCGTGGCTAGAGGCATGCCTTAGGCATAAACACGCCCACGCGACCACGTCCCTGACGCAACCACGTCCCTGACGCGACCGCGTCATTTGCTAATCCATCCATTCACGCGTGCGCGTCACTTACGCGCACGTGTGACCCCGCGAAATCGACGTAAATGAGTGTATGGCAGCAAGTTGTGATGGAGTGGGGCTGGAACCATGCTAGAAGTACAAGCCCTACCACACGAACGCGTGTCCCACGCGTTCGCATCATTTTAAAAGAAAGGCCATTCACTCGTGTGCGTCACCCACGCGCACGCGTCACCCTGAATTTTGTCAATATGCGTTTGAGACAGAGAGTTGCGCGAACGCGAGGTTGCTCTCGCGCCACTAGCACAAATCAAGTCACGCGTCCGCATGACCGACGCGTCCGCGTCACTTAAAAATAATGCAACTCATACGATCGCATGACCCACGCGTCCACGTCACATGCGACGCACAGTTTTACTAGATCAGTGCCACATATCTTATCTTTTCCCCCCAAATCCTATTTTTTCTCTTCTCCCTACTTATTTCTTACTTCTTTCTTCTTTACTCCTTCTCACTTTTTACTTTCTTCTTCCCCCTTTTCTTCCTTCTTCACAATCATAATCAAGGTTCTTTTCTTTTCTTCTTCCCTCTTTACTTTTCCATTATTATTTTATCTTTATTTATGTTTTCTTCTTCTTTTTCTTTTTACTTTCATTATCTATGTTTTCTTTTTCTTTCTTTTTCTTTTTAAACTATTTTAATTGGTGTTGAAAATTTATTTGGGTCATTATTTTCTATATTTTGCTTGTGAATTATTAAGGAATTATTTGACAATTATATATTATTTTTAAGGGTTGCTTGCATGTTCAAAATTTAATTCTTTCAACAACATTCTTACTATGCATGCTAAGTGTTTATGAAAACGCCCGTATGGCATGATGCATTATTTTAAATTATTCTATTCTACTACTCTAATGCCTACTTTTCCCAAAACCCCCTTTTATATTTTACTGATTAAATTATAATTGTCAATATAAACAGATTGTTAGATTGAATGAATTGATAATCTAACTTGGACATTTAGTGCTTGATCTATGTTACTCATGCCTTTGCCAGTGGTACACGAAATCGTGATCGCACACTTTTCACACAACTCCGTGCAGCTGACCAGCAAGTGCACTGGGTCGTCCAAGTAATACCTTACGTGAGTAAGGGTCGTCCAAGTAATACCTTACGTGATTGTCGGCTTGAAGCAAGCTATGGTCATCTTGTAAATCTCAGTCAGGCGGATTCAAATGGTTATGGAGATTTGATAATTAAAAGATAAATAAAACATAAAATAGGATAGAGATGCTTATGCAATTTATTGGTAGGAATTTCAGATAAGCGTATGGAGATGCTTTGTTCCTTCTGAATTTTTGCTTTCCTATTGCCTTCATCCAATCATTCATACTCCTTTCCATGGCAGGCTGTATGTTGGGGGATCACCGTTGTCAATGGCTACCGTCCGTCTGATGCCAAGGCATCTTAGGCTAGTTTCACTAGCCTTTTTCTTTTATTTTTAGTTGTTTTATGCATTTTCTTGAGCCTTAAGTAATCATTTTGAAAAGAGAACAAAGTGACGACTCAAGAAAGGGGGGGTGCAACGTTTGAGTGTAGTTTAATGGATCATTATCCTTTTTGGATCAATTATGTCACTCTACCCTTCAAGCAAGCAAGGCCCATCAACAACACCAAATCAAGGCCAAAAGAATCATCTAGAATAGTTTATTTTCATTTGATTGTAATTTGCTTTGAATTTCATTTTCATTTTGTAATTTAGGGAGCCTATTTAAAGGCCTTAGTTCCTGCATTTGAAAAACGGGGGGGATTGAAGGGGAATCCAGCCCCTGAGGGGGACTTTTTAGACTGGGGAACTTTTCTTTTCATTTTTGCTAGTTTTTGTAATTGAATTCAGAGCTATGACTCACTAAACCCCTTTCATTGGGTTAGGGAGCTCTATTGTAATTCAATGAATCAATAATAGTTTTATCTTCTTCTTCAATCTTTTCTCTTGAATTTTGTTAGAAAGCTTCTCAATCTAATTCCATTTTCTGGATCTCAAGAATACTGCCAATTGATTCTAGCTTATACCACGAAGACTCTAATCTCACGGAATGGAGGGCTCTGTTGTCAGGAGAGGCAACCATGCATCGTGAACCAGGAGGCTAAGAGATATACACTCAAGCTATTGCAAATAGAACGGAGGTGGTTGTCAGGCACGCGTTCATAAGGGAGAATGATGATGAGTGTCACGGATCATCACATTTGTCAGGTTGAAGTGCGAGTGAATATCTTAGAATAACAATAAGCTTGAGTTGAATAGAAAAACAATAGTACTTTGTATTAATTCATGAGGAACAGCAGAGCTCCACACCTTAATCTATGGGGTGTAGAAACTCCACCGTTGAAAATACATAAGTGATAATGGTGTTCATTGGCTTCGGCCCAGAGGGGGAACTAGAATAACCAAGACCAAAAATACAATAGTAAAAGGTCCTATTTATAATGAACTAGTAGCCTAGGGTTTACAGAAATGAGTAAATGATGAAGAAATCCACTTCCGGGCCCATATGGTGTGTGCTTGGGCTGAGCATTGAAGCTTTCACGTGCATAGGCTTCTCTTGGAGTTGAACGCCAGTTCTGGTGCCAGTTTGGGCATTTAACTCCAGCTTTTGTGCCAGTTCTGGCATTTAACGCTAGAAAAGGTTCTCTGACCGGAGTTTTGACGCCAGTTTGGGCCATCAAATTTCGGACAAAGTATGGACTATTATATATTGCTGGAAAGCCCAAGATGTCTACTTTCCAACTCAATTGAGAGCGTGCCAATTGAGTTTCTGAAGCTCGAGAAAATCCATTTCGAGTGTAAGAGGGTCAGAATCCAAGAGCATCTGTAGTCCTTTTCCAGCCTCTGAATCAGATTTTTGCTCAAATCCCTCAATTTCAGCCAGAAAATACCTGAAATCACAGAAAAACACACAAACTCATAGTAAAGTCCAGAAATGTGATTTTTGAATAGAAAATAATAAAAATATAATAAAAACTAACTCAAACATACTAAAACATACTAAAAACAATGCCAAAAAGCGTATAAATTATCCGCTCATCACAACACCAAACTTAAATTGTTGCTTGTCCCCAAGCAACTAAAAACAAAATAGGATAAAAATAAGAGAACATACAATAAATTCTGAAAACATCTATGAAAATCAGTCTTAATTAGATGAGCGGGGCTCTTAGCTTTTTGCTTCTGAACAGTTTTGGCATCTCACTTTATCCTTTGAAGTTCAGAATGATTGGCATCTATAGGAATTCAGAATTCAGATAGTGTTATTGATTCTCCTAGTTCAGTATGTTGATTCTTGAACACAGTTACTTTATGAGTCTTGGCCATGACCCTAAGCATTTTGTGTTCCAGTATTACCACCAGATACATAAATGCCACAGACACATAACTGGGTGAACCTTTTCAGATTGTGACTCAGCTTTGCTACAGTCCCCAATTAGAGGTGTCTAGAGCTCTTAAGCACACTCTTTTTGCTTTGGACCACGACTTTAGCCGCTTAGGCCAGGATCTTATTCCTGTGGGCCCTCCTATCCATTAATGCTGAAAGCCTTGGGTCCTTTTTACCCTTGCCTTTTGGTTTAAAAGGTTATTGGCTTTTTCTGCTTGCTTTTTCTTTTTTCATTTTTGCCTTTTTTTTTCGCAAGCTTTTGCTTTTCATTGCTTTTTCTTGCTTCAAGAATCAATTTTATGATTTTTTAGATCATCAATAACATTTCTCCTTTTTCATTATTCTTTCAAGAGCCAACAATTTTAACATTCATAAACAACAATATCAAAAATATGCACTGTTCAAGCATTCATTCAAAAAACAAAAGTATTGCCACCACATCAAAATAATTAAGCTATTTTAAAATTCGAAATTCATGTACTTCTTTTTCTTTTTCAATTAAGACATTTTTCATTTATGAAAGGTGAAGGATTCATAGGACATTCATAGCTTTAAGGCATAGACACTTAGACACTAGTGATCATGTAATAAGACACAAACATAAATAAAACATAAAGCATAATTTTTGAAAAACAGAAAAATAAGAACAAGGAAATTAAAGAATGAGTCCACCTTAGTGATGGCGGCTTGTTCTTCCTCTTGAAGATCTTATGGAGTGCTTGAGCTCCTCAATGTCTCTTCCTTGCCTTTGTTGCTCCTCCCTCATGGCTCTTTGGTCTGCTCTAATTTCATGGAGGAGGATGGAATGCTCTTGGTGCTCCACCCTTAGTTGTCCCATATTGGAACTTAATTCTCCTAGGTAGGTGTTGATTTGCTCCCAATAGTTTTGTGGAGGAAAGTGCATCTCTTGAGGCATCTCAGGGATTTCATGATGAGGAATTTCCTCATGCTCTTGTTGAGGTCCATGAGTGGGCTCTCTTGTTTGCTCCATCCTTTTCTTAGTGATGGGCTTGTCCTCATTGTCTTCCTCTATGTCAATTCTAGCTGAATTGCAGAGGTGACACATGAGATGAGGGAAGGCTAACTTTGCCAAAGTAGAGGACTTGTCCGCCACCTTGTAGAGTTCTAGGGATATAACCTCATGAACTTCTACTTCCTCTCCAGTCATAATAATATAGATCATGATAGCCCGGTCTATAGTAACTTCAGACCGGTTGCTAGTAGGAATGATTAAGCGTTGGATGAACTTCAACCATCCCCTAGCCACTGGCTTGAGGTCAAGCCTTCTTAGTTGAACCGGCTTCCCTCTTGAATCTCTCTTCCATTAAGCACCTTCTACACAGATGTCCATAAGGACTTGGTCCAACCTTTGATCAAAGTTGACCTTTCTAGTGTAGGGGCGTGCATCTCCTTGCATCATTGGCAAGTTGAATGCCAACCTTATATTTTCTGGATTGAAATCCAAGTATTTCCCCCGGACCATTGTAAGCCAATTCTTTGGGTCCGGGTTCACACTTTGATCATGGTTTTTGGTGATCCATGTATTAGCGTAGAACTCTTGAACCATTAAGATCCCGACTTGTTGAATGGGGTTGGTGAGAATTTCCCAACCTCTTCTTTGGATCTCATGTCGGATCTCCGGATATTCACTCTTTTTGAGCTTAAAGGGGACCTCGGGGATTACCTTTTTCTTTGCCACAACTTCATAGAAGTGGTCTTGATGCACCTTTGAGATGAATCTCTCCATCACCCATGACTCGGAGGTGGAAGCAATTGCCTTCCCTTTCCTCTTTCTAGAGGTTTCTCCAGCCTTAGGTGCCATTAGTGGTTATGGAAAACAAAAAGCTTTAGCTTTTTCCACACCAAACTTAGAATGGTTGCTCGTCCTCGAGCAAAAGAAGAAAGAAAAGAGTAGAAGAAGAAGAAATGGGGGAGATGGAGGGTTGGGGTAGGTTCGGCCAAGGTGGAGAAAAGTGTGTATGTTGTGTGAAAATGAGGGTGGTGAGGAGGGGTATTTATAGGGTAAGAGAGAGGGGGTTTCCTCCATGTGTGGGTGGGTTTTGGGAGGGTAGTGGTTTGAATTTGAATGGGGAGGTAGGTGGGGTTTTATGATGGATGGATGTCGGTTGGTGAAGAGATTATGGAGAAGAGGGTAGAATTTGATAGGTAAGGGGTTTTTGGGGAAGAGGTATTGAGGTGATTGGTCAATGGTGGGTGGGGAAGAGTGTTATGGAAAGGTGTGAAGAGGAGAGAAGAAGAGAGAGAGAGTTGAGGTAGGTGGGGATCCTATGGGGTCCACAGATCCTGAGGTGTCAAGGATTTCTCATCCCTGCACCATGTTGGCGTGTAAATGCCCCTTTGAGTGCCAATCCTGGCGTTAAACGCCAGGTTGCTGCCTATTTCTGGCGTTTAATGCCAGCTTTTCTCCCCTTTCTCTTTTCTCCCTTTTCTAGCGTTAAACACCAGCTTTGTGCCCCTTTCTGGCGTTAAACGCCAGTCTCGTGCCCTTTTCTGGCATTAAACGCCCAGAATGGTGCCAGACTGGGCATTTAACGCCCATTCTGCTACCCTTAGTGGCGTTTAAATGCCAGTAAGCTCCTCCTCCAGGGTGTGCTATTTTTAATGCTATTTTTGAATTTGCTTTGATTTTGTAGTTGTTTTTGTGACTCCACATGATCATCAACCTAAAAAAAACATAAAATAACAATAGAAAATAAATATATATAATTAAATAAAATTGGGTTGCCTCCCAACAAGTGCTTCTTTAATGTCAATAGCTTGACAGTGGGCTCTCATGGAGCCTCACAGGTACTCAGAGCATGATGATGGCCTCCCAACCCCAAACTTAGAGTTTGAATGTGGGGGCTCTGTTTGACTCTGTATTGAGAAAAGCTTTTCATGCTTCCTCTCCATGGTTACAGAGGGAGATCCTTGAGCCTTGAACACAAGGTAGTCCTCATTCACTTGAAGGACCAACTCTCCTCTGTCAACATCAATCACAGCTTTTGCTGTGGCTAGGAAGGGTCTGCCAAGGATGATGGATTCATCCCTATTCTTCCCAGTGTCCAGGATTATGAAGTCAACAGGAATGTAAAGGCCTTCAACCTTTACCAAAACATCTTCTACAAGTCCATAAGCCTGTTTCCTTGAATTGTCTGTCATCTCTAGTGAGATTCTTGCAGCTTGCACCTCAAGCATCCCTAGTTTCTCCATTACAGATAGTGGCATGAGGTTTATACTTGACCCCAGATCACACAGAGCCTTCTCAAAGGTCATGGTGCCTATGGTGCAAGGTGTTGAGAACCTTCCAGGGTCCAGTTTCTTCTGAGGTAATGTCTGCCTAGTCAACTCATTTAGTTCTTTGATGAGCAAGGGGGGTTCATCCTCCCAAGTCTCATTACCAAATAACTTGGCATTTAGCTTCATGATTTCCCCAAGGTACTTAGCAACTTACTCTTCAGTAACATCTTCATCCTCTTCAGAGGAAGAATACTCATCAGAGCTTATGAATGGTAGAAGTAGGTTTAAGAAGATCTCTATAGTCTCTGTATGAGCCTCAGATTCCCATGGTTCCTCAAGGGGGAACTTCTTTTCGTTTAGAGGACATCCCATGAGGTTTTTCTCACTGAGAATAACGTCCTCCTCACTCTCTCCAGGTTCGGCCATGTTGGTCATGGTTATGGCCTTGCACTCTCTCTTGGGATTTTCTTCTGTATTGCTTGGGAGAGTGCTAGGAGAAGTTTCAATGATTCTCTTACTCAGCTGATCCACTTGTGCCTCCAAATTTCTAATGGAGGATCTTGTTTCATTCATGAAAGTTAGTGTGGTCTTAGATAGATCAAAGACTCTTGTCACTAAGCCAGAATGACTCTGCTCAGAGTTCTCTGTCTGTTTTTGAGAAGATGATGGAAAAGGTTTTCTAGTGCTAAACTTATTTCTTCCACCATTATTGTTGTTGAAGCCTTGTTGAGGCTTCTGTTGGTCCTTCCATGAGAGATTTGGATGATTTCTTCATGAAGGATTATAGGTGTTTCCATAGGGTTCTCCCATGTAATTTACCTCTTCCATTGCTGGCTTCTCAGGATCATAAGCTTCTTCTTCAGATGAAGCTTCTTTAGTACTGCCTGTTGCTGCTTGCATTCCAGACAGACTCTGAGAAATCATATTGACCTACTGAGTCAATATTTTATTCTGAGCCAATATGGCATTCAGAGTGTCAATTTCAAGAACTCCTTTCTTCTGAGTTGTCCCATTATTCACATGATTTCTTTCAGAAGTGTACATGAATTGGTTATTTGTAACCATTTCAATGAGTTCCTGGGCTTCTTCAGGTGTCTTCTTCAAATGAAGAGATCCACCTGCAGAGTTGTCCAATGACATCTTAGACAGTTCAGACAGACCATCATAGAATATGCATATGATGCTCCATTCTGAAAGCATGCCAGAAGGACATCTTCTGATCAATTGCTTGTATCTTTCCCAAGCTTCATAGAGGGATTTGCCTTCCTTCTGTCTGAAGGTCTGGACTTCCACTCTAAGCTTACTCAATTTCTGAGGTGGAAAGAACTTTGCCAAGAAGGCATTGACCAGCCTTTCCCAAGAGTTCAGGCTTTCTTTAGGTTGTGAGTCCAACCATGTCCTAGCTGTGTCTCTTACAGCAAAAGGGAAGAGCATAAGTCTGTAGACCTCGGGGTCAACCCCATGGGTCTTAACAGTGTCACAAATTTGCAAGAATTCAGCTAAAAACTGATGAGGATCTTCCAATGGAAGTCCATGATACTTGCAATTCTGTTGCATTAGAGAAACAAATTGAGGCTTAAGCTCAAAGTTGTTTGCTCCAATGGTAGGAATAGAGATGCTTCTCCCACAGAAGTCAAAAGAAGGTGCAATGAAGTCACCAAGCATCTTCCTTGCATTGTTCACATTATTGTCGTTTTTGGCTGCCATGTCTTCTTCTTTTTCGAAAATTTCTGTTAGGTCCTCTCCAGAGAGTTGTCCTATAGCTTCTCTTTGCTTTCTCTTCAAGGTCCTTTCAGGTTCAGGATCAGCTTCAACAAGAATGCCTTTGTCTTTGCTCCTGCTCATATGAGAGAGAAGAGAACAAGAAAGTATGGAATCCTCTATGTCACAGTATAGAGATTCCTTGAGGTGTCAGAGGAAAGAAAGGATAGAATGAGGAGGTAGAGAGGAGAATTCGAACTTATAGAGAGCGAGAGAGAGAGAGAGAGTCTGAATTGCTAATAGAGGAGGAGTGTTAGTCCTTAGATAGAAGGAGGTGAGAAGGGGGGGAGAATTTTCGAAAATAAATTTAAAAAGATTTTGAAATAATTAAAAGGAATTTTGAAAAACTGGTTGATGGTTTTTGAAAATTAAAATTGAGAAAGTGGTTAAGTGATTTTAAAAAAAGATTTTGAAATTAGCAATAAAAAAGTTATCATTGAAAATTATTTTAAAAAAAGATGTGATTGAGAAGATATGATTGAAAAATAATTTAAAAAAAGATTTGATTTTAAAATTAATGACTTGGCTAACAAGAAATTTAAAAGATATGATTCTAAAATTCAAATATTGAACCTTTCTTAACAAGGAAGTAACAAACTTGAAATTTTTGAATCAAATCATTAATTGTTAGCAAGGATTTTCGAAAATAGTGAGAGAAAAATGGAAAATATTTGATTTTGAAAAAGATATGATTGAAAAGATATGATTTGAAAAAGATTTGATTTTGAAAAATTATGAAAATTTGAAAAAGATTTGAATTAAAAACTAACTGACCTCCCTTGTGCTGTCCTGGCGTTAAACGCCCAGAATGGAATATGTTCATACCCTGGGTCGAGCTATCCGACCTGGGATGATTGGAGACAAACTGACCGACCTCTTCAGGTCAGACTATCCGACCTCTTTACAAAAGAGGTCGGCCAAATCGACAGGAAGGCCCAAGAAGGCCCAAACAAAGGAACACAGCCCAATCCAAAGGCAGCCCAAGCCTACAGAGAGAAGGGCGGTTCCGTTGAAGATAAGCTGACCTCACCCAAAGATAAGATAAGATAGGATAAGATAACTAACTTATCTTATCTAGAAAGGTCACTCTACAACCGTTATAAATACACTGGAGCACCCAGGTATAACTCATACTCTGATTCTACAATAAACCTGCTTAATACCCATGCTAACTTAAGCATCGGAGTCTCTTGCAGGTACCCCCTACCCTCCGGAGTCTCTTGCAGGTACCTCCCAATAGCTCCGGCCACCACCAGCCAGCCGGACACGTCATCTCCGACTAGTACAAAAGATCTCATCCGAGATCGGCCTACAGTTTCAGGTAACCCTCAGAACATTGGCGCCGTTGCCGGGGAACCTGGAAGTCATCCCATCACCATGGCGGACGACCATGACAACGACAACAACTCAGATCTAGAGGACAGAACGCCGCACAAAAATACGGATGCCATACCAAAGGATACTCCAGAATCTAACGGAGACAAAAACTCATCACATCCGGGAGTGATAGAAGCACTTCAAGATCGCCTAAAGCAACTCAAAAAAGAAAGCCAGTACCAGCAAGAAGTTGGCAAGGATCTACAAAGAGAGGTAAGGCGACGTCGAGAATTGGAAGATAAACTCCTACAAGTTGAAGCCGATCTCAAAGCAAAGGCTACCCGGACCACTCCTGAGGACAACTCTCGCAAGGATCAAGATCCATTCACTAGGGAAATCATGAAGACTAAAATCCCTAAAGACTTCAAACTTCCGGATATGACTTTGTATGATGGCACCACAGATCCCAACCATCATCTCAGCAACTTCAGAAGCAGAATGTACCTCACCGACGCTTCAGATGCCATTCGATGCAAAGCTTTTCCAACGACTCTCACAAAGACAGCAATTAGATGGTTCGACAACCTACCTCCGAAGTCCATCTCAAACTTTGACGACCTGGCCAAAAAGTTCCTGACCAGATTCTCCATCCAAAAAGACAAGGCTAAGCACGCTCCCAGTCTACTGGGTATCAAGCAAGGAGATCGGAAAAGTCTTCGCAACTACATGGAAAGATTCAACAAAACATGCCTAGACATACAAAGCTTGCCAACAGAGGCTGCCGTCATGGGCCTCATCAACGGCCTATGAGAGGGACCCTTCAGCCAATCTATATCAAAGAAATACCCCACATCTCTAGATGAGGTGTAAGAGCGGGCAGAGAAGTACATCAACATGGAAGAAAATTCCCGACTTGGAGAAGCCTCGAAATCCGGTTTCACCTACCGAGATAAAGAATCCAAGAAGAAGGAAGATCGAACCGGCAAAAAAATCAAAAAGTATCATAATTACACCCCTCTTCGGGTGTCCCTTATGGATATTTACAAAGAAGTTTGTAACACAGAATAGATACCCCCAGCTCGACCACTCAAAGGCAAAAGAGGAGGAGGAAATCAAAATGAATACTGTGAATATCATCGGGTCCGAGGGCATTCCACCAATGAATGCTTCGACATAAAAAACATCATAGAAAAATTAGTAAGAGAAGGAAAACTAAATCGGTATCTGGCCACCCGAAATGATGAGCAAAGAAAAAGACAAAGAGATGAAGATGTCGGACGAGCTGAGCGATCACCTCGTACGCCAGAAAGACATGTCCATATGATACATGGAGGATTCGCAGGAGGTGGAATCTCCAAATCATCCCGCAAAAGATACCTCAAAGAAGTATATCATGTTGAAGGGAAGGAGGAAGCACCCGACATCCCTGCGATCACGTTCACCAAAGTAGATGCATCCGGTATCATCTCAGGACACGACGATCCCATGGTCATCACCATCATACTAGCAAACGCCAATCTCCACCGCACATTAATAGACCAAGGGAGTTTTGCCGACATCTTATTCAAAACAGCCTTCGACAAACTCGGCTTAGAAGAAAAGGAGCTTAGAGCATACCCGAACAGCCTGTTCGGACTGGGAGATACCCCAGTACAACCACTGGGATATGTGTCACTACATACAACCTTCGGAAAAGGGAACCAATCCAGAACACTCAAGATAGACTACATTGTGGTCGACGTGAGTTCAGCCTACAATGCGCTAATAGGTCGGACAACACTAAATCAACTCGGCGCAATAGTCTCAACTCCACATCTATGCATGAAATTCCCAACTACAGAGGGGATAGCCACAATAAAAGCAGATCAAAAGATGGCACGCCGCTGTTATAACGAAAGTATAAACCTTAGAGGCAGAGAAGAGTTCCATACAATTGAGCTTGGTGGAGTCCAGAGACGAGAAGAACTCCGTCCACAGCCCGAAAGTGAAATAGAGAAAGTTCAGATCGGAGACACCTCGGACAAAGCGACTAATATTGGCATGATCCTGAAAGGAGATGGAAAGGAATTACTAGTACAGTTCTTGCGAGATAATGTCGATCTTTTTGCATGGAAAGCTGCAGACATGCCAAGCATAGACCCCAAGCTAATGTGTCACAAGTTGGCGGTCTATCCAGGATCTCGGCCGGTACAGCAGAGACGAAGAAAACTTGGGCCAGAGCACTACTGGAGTCAGGATTCATAAGAGAAGTCAAGTACCCACTATGGCTAGCTAAATTCGTCTTGGTGAAAAAATCAAATGGGAAGTGGCGAATGTGCACCGACTACACCGACCTCAACAAAGCCTGCCCAAAAGATCCTTACCCACTCCCAAGTATCGACGCTCTGGTAGATGCTTCCTCCGGATATAGATACCTCTCGTTTTATGGATGCATATTCCGGATACAACCAAATCCCCATGTATCCACCAGATCAAGAAAAGACCTCGTTTATGATGCCAAAAGCAAATTACTGCTACATTGTGATGCCTTTCAGTCTCAAGAATGCGGGAGCTACTTATCAAAGGCTAATCAATAAAGTCTTCTCAGGTCACATCGAAAAAATCATGGAAGTCTATGTGGACGACATGTTGATAAAGACACAAAGGAAGAGACATTATTGTCCGACCTGGCTCAAGTGTTCGACACTATAAGGAAGCACGAGATGCGACTCAATCCTGCAAAATGCACCTTCGCAGTAGAAGCGGGCAAATTCTTAGGTTTCATGCTCACACAAAGACGAATTGAAGCGAATCCAGACAAATGCCAGGCCATACTCAACATGAAGAGCCCAACTTGTGTCAGAGAGGTACAACAACTCAACGGGAGATTGGCAGCCTTATCCAGATTCTTAGCGGGATCAGCGATAAGATCTCTCCCCTTCTACGCCACTTTAAGGAAAGGAAAAAACTTTGAATGGACAAAGGAATGCGAGCAAGCCTTCCAGGATTTCAAAAACTTCCTAGGACAACCACCTATTCTAACTCGATCACGAAAGAAAGAACCACTCACATTGTACCTTGCGGTAGGAAGTCGGGCAGTAGCCTCAGCACTGGTTCGGGAGGACAACAAAGGGCAACAACCTGTATACTTCATTAGTAAAGCGCTGCAGGGATCCAAGTTAAACTACCAAAAAACAGAAAAGTTTGCCTACACTCTCATACTGACATCTCGACGACTTCGCCCGTACTTCCAGGCTTACACCATTAAGGTTCGAACCGACCAGCGCATAAAAGGGATATTGCAGAAAACAGATCTAGCAGGCAGAATTTTACAATAGGCAGTCGAGTTGTCTGAGTTCGACCTCCAATATGAAGCTCGGACAGCCATCAAATCACAGTACTTGGCCGACTTTATTGCGGAATTCACAGATACCTTGGAAAACCCCACAGAATGAAATCTCTATGTGGACAGTTCCTCGAATAAGACCGGAAGCGGCGCAGGTGTGATAATAGAAAGCAACCAAGGAACCCAAGTTGAGCTTTCCCTCAAATTTGGGTTCCCGGCCTCAAACAACCAGGCGGAATATGAGGCGTTACTAGCTGGTTTGAAGCTGGCTAAAGAGGTTGGAGCTCAAAAACTCAACATCTTCAGCGATTCACAAGTAATCACCTCACAAATAATAGGGAGCTACCAAGCCAAAGATCCCACCATAAAAAAGTATTTGGATAAAACCAAGGAACAGCTCGGACAACTCGGGGAATATAAGATCTGTCACATACCCCGTGAACAAAATGCCCGAGCTGACGCACTCTTGAAACTAGCTAGCACCAAACCAGGGGGCAACAATAGAAGCCTCATCCAGGAAATGCTACAGAACCCGTCAATCTCGGAAGAGGAAAAGGTCCTAGCCATAACAAGTCAGGACCAAGGATGGATGACCCCCATAATTAACTACCTCAAAGCAGAAACACTCCCCACAGATGAAAAGAAGGCAAAGAGGTTAAAACGGGAGGCTCAGTATTCCACTATCATAAACAACACCCTATATAAGAGAGGGATCTCAATACCGTTGTTAAAATGTGTGCCGACCTCTAACACAAGGGAAGTTTTAGAGGAAGTACACAGCGGCATTTGTGGTAATCATCTTGGAGCACAAGCTCTCACCAAAAAGGTACTCCGGGCGGGATTTTACTGGCCAACTCTACAAAAAGAAGCTACAGAGTTTGTAAAGACATGTCCCCCATGCCAGAAATATGCCAACTTCCACATTGCTCCTCCAGAAGAACTCATCAGCGTAACTTCACCTTGGCCATTCGCAAAATGGGGACTCGACCTTCTCGGACCCTTTCCTCAGGGATCGGGACAAATCAAATTCCTCGTAGTCCAAAGTGGATCGAGGCAGAGCCCCTACCCAATGCCACTGCTCAAAGAAGCCAGAAATTCCTATATAGAAATATTGTCACAAGGTTCGGAGTCCCGCACTCCATCACCACAGACAATGGCACTCAATTCACAGATGCAGGTTTCAGAAAACTAGCTGCCGACTTGAACATAAAATACCAGTTCACCTCCGTCGAACATTCTCAAGCCAATGGACAGGCCGAAGCTGCCAACAAAGTCATATTGGCTGGACTGAAGCGGAGACTGCAAGAAGCAAAGGGAGCTTGGGCCAAAAAACTCCCACAAGTCCTATGGGCATATCGAACAACACCACATTCTACCACAAACGAATCACCATTTTGATTAGCGTACGGAGTGGAGGTGATGATCCCAGTAGAGGTCGAGGAAGGGTCCCCTAGAGTGGTCCACTACAATGAACAAGCCAACTCTCAACTTCAAAGAGAAAAGCTTGACTTACTTCCAGAAGTCTAAGAAAGAGCTCGGATTAGGGAAGAAGCGCTAAAATGCCGAATGGCTTCAAGATATAATCAAAGGGTAGTGCCAAGAAGTTTTGCTGAGAATGATCTCATCCTAATCCGAAATGATATTGGAGCAACTCGACCTGGAGAAGGAAAGCTGGCAGCAAACTGGAAAGGACCCTACCGAGTTACAGAAGTACTTGGAAAGGGCTACTACAGACTGTCTGAACTCGATGGACGAGAGCTTCCCAGATCATGGCATGCATGCAACCTAAGAAGGTACTATAGCTAGAAGATCTCGTCATAGGGTGCACTCTTTTTCCTGAAAAGATTTTTTAATGAGGCACCAAGTTGAGATCCAGAAATTATTCGACTGAAAGGGATGAAAAATTCCCGCATGTATATATTTGCATTTCCTTTTGAATAAAATATATTTTAGATATTCTACAAATTTTCAAGACGCATTAATCTGAAGCATTCATCACTCGATTATAAAGCAACAGATCGGCAGAAAGTGAAAAATAGATTCACTGCACGATCACGATGGAAGACCAATAAAGATGAAAACGCGATTCATCTAAAGGTCGACCAAATAAAGACAGAAACCACCTTCTACAAATCGGCAAAGATGAACACAGAATAATGTAAGAAGTTATCGAAAGTGATCTGAAAAAGAAATTGACGAGGTCTTATAGATTGCTAAATAATAACTTAAAGACTGGCCGACGTTAAGAAGTCAGACCAAGTCAACCCAAGTTATCAGCAAATCCCTGAAAGAGACATGGCAAAGGTCCAAGAAAGAGGATTACAAAAATAACTTAGAAGAGATCGACCTAACGAAGTCGGTCTCCTACAAACAAGTTATAAAAGTAATCCCTGAAAGAGACCTGACAAAGGTCCAAGAAAGAGGATTACAAAAATAACTTAGAAGAGATCGACCTAATGAAGTCGGTCCCCTACAAACAAGTTATAAAAGTAATCCCTGAAAGAGACCTGACAAAGGACCAAAAAAGAGGATTACAAAAATAACTCGGAAAAGGACGACATAAAGAAATCGACCTCCTACAAAAAGAGTTATAAAGTAGTCTCTGAAAAAGACCTAACAAAGGTCCAAGACAGAGGACTGCAAAAGTAACTGGAAAGAGGACCAACGCAAAGAAATTGGCTATGGCTCGATAGAGATACAAGCAAGAAGCAAGAAAATCAAGAAACAAGTTGGAACCACCCCTTCACGACCACAAAGGATCCAGCCCAATTCAAAGAGGCCGAAAGCTCTGACATTTTCAAAAAATGCTAAGACAAACAAGCATGATATGAGATACAATATTATAAAGCTTCGGGGTCAGGATCAAAAGCATAAAAGCTACTTGTTGTTTTTTCAAGATAGAAGTTGCTAAACAAGCAACCAAAAGGAATATCAACAGTCAGCAAAATATTCAAACTACAAATAAAGAGTTTCAAAGCCCACAAGTCGGGCCAACTACACAAATATCCAAAGAGAAATCAACAAAGATCGGGAGCCTTCCCGGCAGCATCAGTACGGGGAGAAGGAGGCCGAGTCTGAATGGGGACAGCATCCACGGTTCCATCATCCCGGTTCAGATTCTGGCAATCTGGGTCAGACACAACTGGAGGAACTGAAGAGGCTGACACTTTGACAGAAGACACAGGGGGAGGTTCAACATCATCATCATCCTGGTCATCAGGGACAATCTTACCATCCCTCACAACATTATCCAGGGTGAAAAGAGTAAGGTCGGCCTCGGGAGCAATAATCCGAACCTACTCCGTCAAGCTCTCATAGGCAGCAGTTACGCTGCCAACAAGATAACCTTGGAGCTCGGAGTAATCAGCTCGCGCATTCTCCAACTCCTCCCTCAGGCGCATCACCTCCCGATAAGATGTCACATAACTGTCCTTATGCCTCAATGCCGTGTCCTCGGCCAACCGCACAGAAGCTGCCAGAGCAAGGGAACTCGCCTTTTCGTTCTCCAGATCCTTCTCCAACTTGGCTACCTTTACCTCAAGCTCTTCCTTCAGGCCCTTCATTTGGTCGAACTCCTGTTTAGCCTCCTCCATAAACTCCTTGGTAGCATGGAGAGGAAGATTCTGAGCAGTTCGGTACAGGGCAGCCCCCATATATGCCATTTTAACATTGTTTCGGGTCATAAAATTCAGATGGCGAAGGATTGACACATCATCCATGGGGAGGGTACCATAGGGACCGATTTGCTGATCTACGAATTCGATTGCATTAAAATCAGGGGCGTCAAGGTTAAAGGCCTCAATTATTTTCTGTTTCTTGTTGGGAGGAGCACCAAAAGCAATGGCAGAAGTCTGTGGAGGATCAGTCAGGCGAACTCGAGGAGTGGGGATCACCTTCTTTGGCCCAGGAGAACTTGGCACGGGCGGCTTCACAGGAACTTGAGAAGATCCCTCTCCAGCCGCCTTGGCCGAGATGTTTTGAGCAGCAGCAGCCTTCTTCGCCTTCTTGTAGGCCTTCATGGAATCATTGTTTTTCGACATCTCTGAAAATACAGAATCAACCATAAATGACGACTTACAACATAGGAGAAGAAAAGCTCAGAAACAAGTATAAAAACAAGTCAGACAGTACCCAAAGCAGTTCGAACCAAAGATGGATCACTCAAGAATCTTTTTGTATCCAGATGGGGTGGTTCCCCCCACAAATCTTCAAGAACAACTACAAAAGTCCGCTCAACCTCATTAAGCATCTCCCATGTATAATGTGGCACTCTGACATTCTTTTGCCACTCTAGAAGAAAAGCAGGCTCGTCATTCTCATAAAAAAAAAGGGGCGGACCCCCTCAACAGCACGGACTCGGAAGAAATAATTCTTAAAATCTTTAAAGGACTCATCATACATGGCAAAACTTTATGCCCCTAGGCCGATCTGAAAGAAACCCAGGAAGCTTTCGTTTTGGAAGAACCCCTGGGCTTGGCCGAGACAAAAAGATAGAGGAAAAGAGTTTCAGAAGGTGTTACGCCTAACTCTTGGCAAAGTAGTTGAAATATTTTGATAAAACCCCAGGAATTTGGATGAAGCTAGGATGGAGCAATATTACATGACCACAACAAGTCGGTCTCAAAAGTAGTAAAAGGAAAAGTAACATCCAACTAGCTGAAGAAATATTCATAGGCGTAGAAGAAGGGACGTTCCCCCTCGACGAAAGTAGGAAAACAAGCCCTCTCATCAGAGTCAGGAGCTACAAGCTCATAATCCCTCTCCCAAGCACTGCTACCACAAATCCTATGACGTTTCCTTAGCTCTACACAAAATTCAGCATCCACGAAAGAGACACACATTAAGACAAGGGAGTCCAGCCAATCGGACATCCCCTCGAGAACTTTGGAAGACACCTCTACAATGTTATTGCGAGAAGACATGACGCCGACTAATCCTACAAATAAGAAAAGAAGATTGGATTACTAAAAAACATCTCGGACAAGGGGCAAAACAACTCGACTAAAATGACACAGGCGAACAAGCAGAAAAGGAAAACCCCAATACTCAAACCAAAGTCCTGGGGCATCCTTTGGAGGCAGAAACAAAGCAAGGTTTCAAGAAATTCCTACAGCCTACGTCCCAGCATTCATCAAACAAGAAAAGAAAGGTTTCAAATGAAACAAAGGAAGTAAAAACACAAAAGTCATCCAAGCCACTATCTTTCTACAGTATATCAGCAAAAAGCATCACCAACATCAGACAGGCCAAGCGGAAATCGTCAAAGACACAAACCTTTTTTCAGAATCAAACAAAAATCATCATTCCAAAACCATCATCAGAAGCACAAACAGAAATGATGGCAACATACAAAAAACCCTAAAAAGCATCGAGCAGCAGGGAAGGTGAAAAAACTCACACAAACGGCGAAGAAATTCCAGAACACGCAACAATCAGGCACGGTAAAAAAGCAGAAAAGATCCAAACTTTCTCAAAATCAGACATAAAAAGTGACAGAGGAAGAAAAATCGAACCTAGAAAATATAAGAAAACCTCAAAAGAAAGCTGAAGAGCAGAAACGACAGAGCTACCCCACGAAACGAAAAAATTCGAAGGAAAGAGAAATCCAGAATCACCCTTCTTCCACAAAAGCAGTGGCAGAGCTAGCGTCGTAAGAAAGAACTATGAACTTTAAGCAAGAAACAGAAAGCGAGAGAGTAAATGGAGAAGTTACGAAGAAGAATGAAGAAGAAAAACTATTTCTGATGGCAAAATTCAAACCAAAGGAAATGGGGCATTTGAAGTCAATTAATGAGGGCATTAAACCCTTGCACGTTCCCAAAGCGCTGATATAAAAGCGCGCACTTTTAAAGGAAAACGTTCCACATTCAAAAAAGGCTCTAAAAGAAAGGAATCGACAAAATTCTTGAGTTCGGCTTCACTAGAAGGACCGAAGTCAAAGACTCGACCTCAACAAAAAGACCGAGTTCAAGCAGGGGCACTGTTCATACCCTAGGTCGAGCTATCCGACCTGGGATGATTGGAGACAAAGCGACCGATCATAGTTGTGGCAAAAAGATGTGAGGGTATCTAAATATTTATGGGAAATGTTGGATGAGGCTGAGCAAGCTTTCGTGACTGTTCTAGAAGAGACTTGGGGTCAGCCTCCCCATCTCGACACAAAGAAATTTTTAACCAATCCCTCTCTCCTCTGAACTGAGCTGGGTAGTTAATTTTTTGATTTTCCTCTTTTATCTGCTCCTATATTGTTTGCAAGCTCTTTTCCGATTTGTTAATTGATTCTTTACTGTTGTGTTTTGCTTGCAGAGATGATTAAGGATAATGAATCTATGAAGGCCTTCAAAAGGGCGAGGAAAGCTACCGCAGCCAAAAACATCTCGGCCAAGGTGACCGGGGAGGGATCATCCCAGGCTCAGTTGAAGCCGGCCGTTCTGAGCTCACCTGGGGCGAGAAAGGTAATCCCGACTCCCCGGGTTTGTTTGATTGATCCTCCCCAAGCCTCTGTTGCTACTTCTAGTGCTCCTCCCAACAAAAAGCAAAAAACCATTGAGCCTTTCAACCTTGATGCCCCTGATTTTGACGCGGTCGAGTTCGTCGATCAGCAGATCGGTCCTTACGGTGCCCTCCCTATGGATGATGTATCACTCCTTCGCCATTTGGACTTTATAACTCGGAGTAGTGTTAAGATGGCGCACATGGGAGCTGCCTTGTACCGAACTGCCCAAAATCTTCCTTTTCATGCCACCAAAGCCTTCATGGAGGAGGCTAAACAGGAGTTTGATCGGATGAAGGGTTTGAAGGAGGAGCTTGAAGTGAAAGTGACCAAACTGGAGAAGGAGCTGGAGAGCGAGAAGGCTAGCTCCCTTGCCTTGGCGGCTTCTGTGAGGTTGGCCGAGGACACGGCATTGAGGCATAAAGACAGCTATGTTACATCCTATCGGGAGATAATGCGTCTGAGGGAGGAGTTGGAGTCTGCCCGAGCTGATTACTCCGAGCTCCAAGGTCACCTTGTCGGCAGCGTGAATGCTGCTTATGAGAGCCTGAAGGAGTAGGTTCTAATTCTGGCTCCCGAGGTCGATCTTTCTCTCTTCAGCCTGGACAATGTTGTGAAGGATGGTAAGATTGTCCCTGACGACCCAGATGATGATGATGTCGAACCTCCCCCTGCGCCTGCCGCCAAAGTGTCAACTTCTACAGTTCCTTCAGTTGAGGCCGGTCATCCCGTATCCGATCCGGACTGTCAAATCTTGAATCGAGATGATGGGACCGTGGATGCTGTGCCCATTCAGACTCGTCCTCCTTCTCCCCGTGCTGATGCTATCGGGAAGGCTTCTGATGTTTAACTGAACTTTTTTATCTTGATTGTGTAGATAGCCGGCTTGCGGGCTTGTAGACTCTTTATTTTGTAAATTTCATTTTGCTGACTGTTGACACTTGTTTAGTTGTTTGTTTAGCAACTTTAGGTTGAAAAACAAAAAATAGCTTCCAAGTTCTTGGGGCTGATTTGGGTAGCCCCTTTGAATTTGTCTTTTATCACAACTTTGCGCCTTTAGTATTATGTCGATCTTTATCTCGTCTAGGCACTTTTTCTAGGCTTTTGGTAGTGCTGGAGCCTTGTTGCTCGATCTCTTTGAGTTGTTTTTGTGCTTGCGGCTTTGATTCCTTTGAGGCAAAAAAAATCCTGTTTTGTTTGGACCTTTTGTGAGGTCTCTGCCAAGTATTACTCCTTCGCACTTTATGTGGGTCGACTTCGTCATGTCGGGCCCTTTTAAGTTACTTTTGTAATCCTCTTTCTTGGACCTTGTTCAGGTCTCTTTCAGGGGTTACATTTATAACTTTTATGTTTTGGGCTGACTTTGTCATGTCGGATTCAAGTTATTTTGTAATCCTCTTTCTTGGACTTTGTTAAAGTCTCTTTCAGGGATTACTTTTATAACTTTATATTTGGGCCGACTTCGTCATGTCGGATCAAGTTATTTTGTAATCCTCTTTCTTGGACTTTGTTCAAGTCTCTTTTAGGGATTACTTTTATAACTTTATATTTTGGGCCGACTTCGTTATGTCGGGCCCTTCTAAGTTACTTTTGTAATCCTCTTTCTTGGACCTTGTTCAGGTCTCTTTTAGGGATTACGTTTATAACTTTTTTGTTTTGGGCTGACTTCGTCATGTCGAGCCCTTCTAAGTTAAAGTAATCCTCTTTTATAGGGTTGGCCAGACCTCTTTCCAGGGTTTACTTATAACTTGGTTTGACTTGGTCCGACTTCTTAACGTCAGTCAGTCTTTTAAGTTATTATTTAGCAATCCATCAGGACCTCGTCAGGCCCTTTCTCCGGATCACTTTCGATAACTTCTTGCATTATTCCATTTTCATCTTTGCCGATTTGTAGAAGGTGGGTTAAATCCTCGTTTAGTCGACCTTTAGATGAATTTGGTTTTCATCTTTGTTGGTCTTTATCGTGATCGTGTAGTGAATTTATTTTTCACTTTCTGCCAATCTGTCGCTTTATAATCGGACGATGAATGTTTCAGATTAATGCGTCTTGCAAACTTTGTAGACCGTCTAATATATTTTATTTAAGAAAAAATGAAAATATGTACATATAAAGTTTTTATCCTTTTGAGTCGGACAATTTCTGGATCTCAATTTGGTGCCTCATTAAAAAAACCTTTTCAGGAAAAAGAGTGCATCCTATGATGAGATTTTTTACCTTCTCTAGCTATAGTACCTTTTTAGATTGCAGGCGTGCCACGACCTAGGAAGTTCTTGCCCGTCGAGTTCGGACAGTCTGTAGTAGCCCTTCCCAAGTACTTCTATGACTCGGTAGGGTCCTTTCCAGTTTGCTGCTAGCTTTCCTTCTCCGGGTCGAGTTGTTCCAATGTCATTTCGGATTAGGATGAGGTCATTCTCAGCAAAACTTCTTGGCACTACCTTTTGATTATATCTAGAAGCCATTCGACATTTTAGTGCTTCTTCCCTGATCCGAGCTCTTTCTTGGATTTCAGGAAGTAGGTCGAGTTCTTCCCTTTGAAGTTGGGGGTTGGCTTCTTCATTGTAATGAACCACTCTGGGTGACCCTTCTTCAATCTCTACCGGGATCATTGCCTCCGTTCCGTATGCTAATCGGAAGGGTGATTCCTTTGTGGTGGAATGTGGCATTGTTCGATATGCCCATAGGACTTGTGGAAGTTCTTCGGCCCAAGCTCCCTTTGCATCTTGTAATCTCCATTTTAGCCCGGCCAATATGACTTTGTTAGCAGCTTCGGCTTATCCATTGGCTTGAGGATGTTCGACAAAGGTGAACTGGTGCGTTATATTCAAGTCGGCTACTAATTTTCTGAAGCCTGCATCTGTAAATTGGGTGCCATTGTCTGTGGTGATGGAGTATGGAACCCCGAACCTTGTGACAATGTTCCTATATAGGAATTTTCGACTTCTTTGAGCAGTGGCGTTAGCTAGGGGTTCTGCATCGATCCACTTTGTGAAATAGTCTACCCCTACTATGAGGAATTTAACTTGTCCCGATCCCTGGGGAAAGGGTCCGAGAAGGTCGAGTCCCCATTTAGCGAATGGCCAAGGTGAGGTTACGCTGATGAGCTCCTCTGGCGGTGCGATGTGAAAGTTGGGATGTTTTTGACATGGTGGACATGTCTTTACAAACTCTGTGGCCTCCTTTTGTAGAGTTGGCCAATAAAATCCCGCCCGGAGTACTTTTTTAGTAAGAGCTTGTGCTCCGAGATGATTGCCACAAATGCCACTGTGTACTTCCTCTAAAACTTCCCTTGTGTTGGAGATCGGCACACATTTTAATAATGGTATTGAAATCCCTCTTTTGTATAGGGTGTTGTTTATGATAGTGTAGTATTGTGCCTGCCGTTTTAACCTCTTTGCCTCCTTTTCATCTGTGGGGAGTGTCTCTGTTTTGAGGAAGTTAATTATGGGGGTCATCCATCCTTGATCCCGACCTGTTATGGCAAGGAATTTTTCTTCTTCCGAGATTGACGGGTTCTATAGCATTTCCTAGATAAGGCTTCTACTGTTGCCCCCTGGTTTGGTACTGGTTAATTTTGAGAGTGCATCAGCTCGGGCATTTTGTTCGCGGGTATGTGGCGAATCTCATATTCCCCGAGTTGTCCGAGCTGTTCCCTGGTTTTATCCAAATACTTTTTCATGGTGGGATCTTTGGCTTGGTAGCTCCCTGTTATTTGAGAGGTGACTACTTGTGAGTCGCTAAAGATGATGAGTTTTTGAGCTCCAACCTCCTTAGCTAGCTTCAAGTAGTGCTTCATATTCTGCCTGGTTGTTTGAGGCAGGGAACCCAAATTTGAGGAAAAGCTCAATTTGGGATCCTTGGTTGCTTTCGATTATCACACCTGCGCCGCTTCCAGTTTTATTCGAGGAACTGTCCACATAAATATTCCATTCTATGGGGTCTCCGGGGTGTCTGTAAATTCTGCAATGAAGTCGGCTAAGTATTGTGATTTAATGGCTGTCCGAGCTTCGTATTGAAGGTCGAATTTAGACAATTCAACTGTCCATTGTAGGATTCTGCCTGCTAGATCTGTTTTCTGCAATATCCCTTTTCCTTCATGTTGAGTATAGCCTGGCATTTATCTGGATTTGCCTCGATTCCTCTTTGTGTGAGCATAAAACCCAAGAACTTACCAGCTTCTACTGCAAAGGTGCATTTTGCAGGATTGAGTCGCATGCCATGCTTCCTTATAGTGTCGAACACTTGGACCAAGTCGGATAATAATGTCTCTTCACTTTGTGTCTTTATCAACATGTCGTCCACATAGACTTCCATGATTTTTCCGATATGGTCTG
The DNA here is from genome assembly GCF_000816755.2 of Arachis ipaensis. Taxonomy (NCBI): domain Eukaryota; kingdom Viridiplantae; phylum Streptophyta; class Magnoliopsida; order Fabales; family Fabaceae; genus Arachis; species Arachis ipaensis. Next base: position 47,752,669 of record NC_029789.2, on the reverse strand, counting down.
AAAAGACTTTGTTCATTAGCCTTTGATAAGTTGCCCCCGCGTTTTTAAGACCAAAAGGCATTACGATGTAGCAATAGTTTGCTTTTGGTGTTAGAAACGAGGTTTTTTCCTGATCAGGTGGATACATTGGAATTTGATTGTATCCAGAATATGCATCTATAAACGAGAGGTATTTATATCCGGATGAGGCATCCACCAGTGCGTCGATACTTGGGAGTGGATAAGGATCTTTTGGGAAGGCCTTGTTGAGATCGGTGTAGTCGGTGCACATTCGCCACTTCCCATTAGATTTTTTCACCAAGACGACGTTGGCTAGCCATAGTGGGTACTTGACTTCCCTTATGAATCCTGCCTCCAGTAGCGCTTGTACCTGTTCTTCCACAGCTTGAGATCATTCTGGCCCAAGTTTTCTTTATCTTTGCTGTATCGGCCGATATCCTGGATAGACCGCCAACTTGTGGCACATTAGTTTGGGGTCTATGCCTAGCATGTCTGCAGCTTTCCATGCGAAGAGATCGACATTATCTCGTAAGAACTGTACCAGTGATTCTTTTGCGTCTCTTTTTAGGATCGTGCCAATATTAGTTGTTTTGTCCGAGATGTTTCCGATCTGAACTTTCTCTACTTCACCTTCGCGCTGTGGACGGAGTTCTTCTCGCTTCTGAACTCCACCAAGTTCGATTGTGTGGAATTCTTCTCCTCTGCCTCTGAGATTTAGACTTTCATTATAACAGCGGCGTGCCATCTTCTGATCTGCTTTTATTGTAGCTATCCCTTCTGCAGTTGAGAATTTCATGCATAGATGTGGAGTTGAAACAATTGCGCTGAGTTGATTTAATATTGTCTGACCTATTAGGGCGTTGTAGGCTGAACTCACGTCGACCACGAGGTAGTCTATTTTGAGTGTTCTGGATTGATTTCCTTTTCCAAAAGTTGTATGTAGTGGCACGTATCCCAATGGTTGTACCGGGGTATCTCCCAGTCCGAACAGGCTGTTCGGATGCTCTAAGCTCTTTTTCCTTTAAGCCAAGTTTGTCGAAGACAGTTTTGAATAAGATGTCGGTGGAGCTCCCTTGGTCTATTAATGTGCGGTGGAGATTGGCGTTTGCCAGTATGATGGTGATGACCATGGGATCGTCGTGTCCCGAGATGATACCGGATGCATCTTCCTTGGTGAACGTAATTGCGGGGATGTCGGGCACTTCCTCCTTTCCTTCGACATGATATACCTCTTTAAGATATATTTTGCGAGATGATTTGGAGATTCCTTCTCCTGCAAATCCTCCATATATCATATGAACATGTCTTTCTGGCGTACGAGGTGATCGCTCGGTTCGCCCGACCTCTTCGTCCTTCCTTCTTTTTCTTTGCTCATCGTCTTGGGTGGCTAAATACCGATCTAGTTTTCCTTCTCTTACTAACTTTTCTATGACGTTTTTTAGATCGAAGCATTCGTTGGTGGAATGTCCACGGACACGATGATATTCACAATACTCGTTTCGGTTTTCTCCTCCTCTTTTGCCTTTGAGTGGTCGAGCTAGGGGAATTTTTTCTGTGTGGCAGACTTCCTTGTACACATCCACAAGAGACACTCGAAGGGGTGTAATTATGATATTTTTTAATTTTTTCCCCTTGTCGATCTTCCTTCTTTTTGGACTCTTTATCTTTATCCCGGTAGGTGAATCCGAATTTTGAGGTTTCTCCTAGTCGAGAATTTTCTTCCATGTTAATGTATTTCTCCGCTCGTTCATGCACTTCGTCCAGAGATGTGGGGTACTTCTTTGATATGGATTGGCTAAAAGGTCCCTCTCGTAGACCATTGATGAGGCCCATGATGGCGGCCTCTGTTGGCAAGCTTTGTATGTCTAGGCATGTTTTGTTGAATCTCTCCATGTAGTTACGAAGACTTTCCCGATCTCCTTGCTTGATTCCTAGCAGACTGGGGGCGTACTTAGCTTTGTCTTTTTGGATGGGGAATCGGGCCAGGAACTTTTTGGCTAGGTCATCAAAGCTTGAGATGGACTTTGGAGGTAGGTTGTCGAACCATTTGATTGTTGTCTTTGTGAGAGTTGTTGGAAAAGCTTTGCAACGAACTGCATCTGAGGCGTCGGTGAGGTACATTCTACTTCTGAAATTGCTGAGGTGATGGTTGGGATCTGTAGTGCCATCGTACAAGGTCATTTCCAGAAGTTTGAAGTCCTTAGGAATTTCGGTCTTCATGATTTCCCTAGTGAATGGATCTTGATCTTTGCGTGAGTTATCTTCAGGGGTGGATCGAGTAGCTTTGGCTTTGAGATCGGCTTCGAGTTTTAGAAGTTTATCTTCTAATTCTCGACGTCGCCTTACCTCTCTTTGTAGATTTTTCCCGACTTCTCGTTGGTGCTGGGTTTCTTTTTCAAGTTGCTTTAAACGATCTTGAAGTACTTCTATCACTCCCGGATTTGATGAATTTTTGTCCCCGTTAGATTCTGGGGTATCTTTTAGTGTAGTGTCCGCATTTTTGTGCGGTGTTCTATCCTCTAGATCTGAATCGTGGTCGTTGTCATGGTCATTCGCCATGGTGATGGGATGACTTCCAGGTCCCCGGCAACAACACCAATGTTTCGAGGGTTACCTGAAACTGTATGTCGATCTCAGACGAGATCTTCTGTACTGGTCGGAGATGACGTGTCTGGCTTATTAAATAGGTTTTTAGTAGAATCAGAGTATGAGTTATACCTGGGTGCTCTAGTGTATTTATAATGGTGTAGAGTGACCTTTTTAGATAAGATAAGTTAGTTATCTTATCTTATCTTATCTTTGCGTTAAGGTCAGCTTATCTTTTAAGGGAACCGTCATTATCTCTATAGGCTTGGACTGCCTTTGGATTTGGGTCGTGTTCCTCTAGTTGGGCCCCTTACTGGGCTTTCCTGTCGATTTGACCGACCTCTTTGAGAAGAGGTCGGATAGCCTGACCTGAAGAGGTCGGTCGCTTTATTACTGAACATCCTGGATCGGATAGCTCGACCCAGGGTATGAACAACACCAAACTTAGAAATTTTCATATTAGAGACACTAACAAATTGAGAATGCATATGAGAAACAACAAAAGACACAAAACAAGAGAATTTAAAGATCAGAGCAAGAAAATCATCAAGAACAACTTGAAGATTAATGAAGAACATAATTCATATATTCGAAAAGTGCAAGGAAATTAAAAATATGCAAGACACCAAACTTAAAAATAGACTCTAGACTCAAACAAGAAACATAAATTATTTTTTATTGTTATAATTTTATTAATTTTTTTGTATTTTTTTGAAAATTATTTGGAAAAAGAAAATAAGGAATTCAAAATTCTTAATGAGAATTCTAGGAATCATGCAATGTTAGTCTAAAACTCCGGTCCAGGAATTAGACATGACTTACTAGCCAGCCAAGCTTTCAGTGAAAGCTTCGGTCCAAAACACTAGACATGGCCAATGGCCAGCCAAGCTTTTAGCAGATCATTACATTCAACAGCAAGATTGATAGAAATCAACAAGCTCTTGTGATGATAAGTTGAAACCTCGGTCCAAAAGATTAGACATGGCTTCACAGCCAGCCAGACTTCAACAGATCATCATGAAACTCTAAAATTCATTCTTAAGAATTTTGAAGAAAAATATATTTTTTTGAATTTTTCGAAATTAAAAATAGAAAGCTTAAACATAAAATAAAATTACCCAATCTAAGCAACAAGATGAACCGTCAGTTGTCCAAACTCGAACAATCCCTGGCAACGGCGCCAAAAATATGGTACACGAAATCGTGATCGCACACTTTTCACACAACTCTGTGCAGCTAACCAGCAAGTGCACTGGGTCGTCCAAGTAATACTTTACGTGAGTAAGGGTCGATCCCACGGAGATTGTCAGCTTGAAGCAAGCTATGGTCATCTTGTAAATTTCAGTCAGGCGGATTCAAATGGTTATGGAGATTTGATAATTAAAAGATAAATAAAACATAAAATAGGATAGAGATGCTTATGCAATTCATTGGTAGGAATTTCAGATAAGCGTATGGAGATGCTTTGTTCCTTCTGAATTTTTGCTTTCCTATTGCCTTCATCCAATCATTCATACTCCTTTCCATGGTACATTGTATGTTGGGGGATCACCGTTGTCAATGGCTACCGTCCGTCCTCTCAGTGAAAATGGTCTAAATGCGCTGTCACCGCACGACTAATCATCTGTCGGTTCTCACTCGTGTTGGAATAGGATCCATTGATCCTTTTGTGTCTGTCACTACGCCCAACACTCGCGAGTTTGAAGCTCGTCACAGTCATCCCATCCCAGATCCTACTCGGAATACCACAGACAAGGTTTAGACTTTCCGGATCTCAAGAATGCTGCCAATTAATTCTAGCTTATACCACGAAGACTCTGATCTCACAGAATGAAGGGCTCTGTTGTCAAGAGAGGCAACCATGCGTCATGAACTAGGAGGCTAAGAGATATACACTCAAGCTATTACAAATAGAACGGAGGTGGTTGTCAGGCACGCGTTCATAAGGGAGAATGATTATGAGTGTCACGAATCATCATATTCGTCAAGTTGAAGTGCGAGTAAATATCTTAGAATAAGAATAAGCTTGAGTTGAATAGAAAAACAATAGTACTTTCCATTAATTCATGAGGAACAGCAGAGCTCCACACCTTAATCTATAGGGTGTAGAAACTCCACCGTTGAAAATACATAAGTGATAATGGCCGTTCATTGGCTTCGGCCCCATAGGTGGAACCAGAATAACCAAGACCAAAAATACAATAGTAAAAGGTCCTATTTATAATGAACTAGTAGCCTAGGGTTTAAAAAAATGAGTAAATGATGTAGAAATCCACTTCTGGGCCCACTTGTTGTGTGCTTGGGCTGAGAATTGAAGCTTTCACGTGCATAGGCATCTCTTGGAGTTGAACGCCAGTTCTGGTGCCAGTTTGGGCGTTTAACTCCAGCTTTTGTGCCAGTTCTGGCGTTTAACGCTAGAAAAGGGTCTCTGACCGGCGTTTTGACGCCAGTTTGGGCCATCAAATCTCAAGCAAAGCATGGACTATTATATATTGCTGGAAAGCCCAAGATGTCTACTTTCCAACGCAATTACGATCGCGCCAATTGGGCTTCTGTACCTCGAGAAAATCCATTTCAAGTGCAGGAGGGTCAGAATCCAGCAGCATCTGTAGTCCTTTTTCAGCCTCTGAATCAGATTTTTGCTCAAGTCCCTCAATTTTAGCCAGAAAATACCTGAAATCACAGAAAAACACACAAACTCATAGTAAAGTCCAGAAATGCGATTTTTGAATAAAAACTAATAAAAATATAATAAAAACTAACTCAAACATACTAAAAACATACTAAAAACAATGCCAAAAAGCATAAAAATTATCTGCTCATCAGCCGGCATGCCAATAAACATCTTGCATCCAATTGTCATTACATGCACTTGCTATATTTCCATTGATGAACTTTCACATGTAGTCATGACCATGTATTAATGACATCCTTCTTTATCGTGCATTGATTATCACCGATACCATCCCCTTCCTTGCTCTAACCCTTAGTTTTAAAAAGTTACTTTTTTCTTCCCTTTTCAGGATGGCCACCAAGAAAGGCAAGGAGAAAGCTACTCCCAAACCACCAGCAAGGAGAGGAACAAAAAGAGCATTAGTGGCAGAGCCATTTTTAACAGCGGTTAAACCCTCAACAAAACGAATCAAGAGGATCATCAAGGTCGATGAAAAAGAAAAAGCCTTTCCAGCAAAGGACACTGCGCGGTTCACTAACCGCAACTGTGAGCAGATGTTCCCCATCTTGGCAGCAAGGAACTATAACAATGAGCACCTTCTCATCCTCCCGACCCGCATTGTTGAAATTGTTGAGCCCCGCATTGAGCAAAGACAATGGGGATTCCTACAGAGACAGCCACGGCAGGTTAATCTATCATGGGTAGTTGAATTCTAATCCAATTTTCATATGCCAACCCTGCAGTCTGTCTATGTCCGTCAGAAGCAAGTCTCCATAACTGAAGAGGCTGTTCAGCGAGCTTTAGATCTTCCCCCTGCTCCAGAAGGATTGGACGCATTTTAAGAAGCCTCACTCAAGCACCAGACATACCAATTTGACTGGGACGCCGTTCTCAGAGTTATCGCACAACCTGGCAGCAGATGGATTTATGGATACCATTGATCCCGACCTAAAGGGATATCGGCTTCAGCACTTACCTTGGAGGCTCGAGTATGTGCACAGATTATGTCCTACTACGTCTTTTTGAGCACTCACGAGTCCTCCTTCACCGTAGACATGGCTGTTCTACTCTGGTGTATCACTACAGACCAGCCTCAAAACTTACCAAGACACATCTGGAATGCAATGGGACACGTACAAATTGCGGGTAACTTACCTTTTCCCACCTTGGTTTCAGATCTCGTCTCAGCAGCCGGAGTCTCCTACAGGGCTGGGGACACCAAAGCCATGCTTCCACGGGATGATCAGTACGTCCCTAACGGAAAATATATCAGACCTCCAGCAGCCACTACTAGTCAGCCTACAGGACCGGCTGAAGACATTCCTCCTTCCACACCACAAGCACCTACAACAAATCAACTGCTCCATCAGATACTTGAGAGGTTGGATCGGCAAGAACAAAAAGCAAAGCTAAGGGAGCGCCGTAACCAGCGCCGATTCACATACCTCAAGGAGCTGCTTATGGGAAACCACAGACCTGACAAAGACCCAGACACCCCGGACTCCACTTTATTTACCAGCACAGGGAGCCATGACGGTCCCGATTGTGGAGATACTGCTACCAGCCCCCCTTTGTTCCTGACAGATGGCACCGAAGACGGTGCAAAGCCTTAAGTGTGGGGAGGTCGGTCAGTACCTGACTTTCGGAGGTAATTTCTCTTTTCTAACACCAATAAAATAGGATATTTATTTATTTTTCTTTTGATTAGGATAGGATAGATTGCATAGTAACAATTAGTTGCATGCATGTTCTATTTGGTTGAAAAATAATAAGTTTCTTTTAAGATCCTATTATTTTTGAAAAATTTTACTAATTTAAATCAAAAATCTTTTGTGCTAAATTTGTTTGAAGTTGTAATTGGAACATAGTTTAAAAAGCTAAGAACACACAACCCGTGAGATTTTGAGCCTAATTACATGGTTACATTATTTAACCATAAATATTTTTCTTGTGTGTTTACTTCTCTATGATTGTAATCTATATTTTGTTTTATCCTATATGTCCAATGTTTAATGTGTTACATGCATGCATATGATTGAGGCTATTACTTGTTTAGCCCGCTTATCCCAAATAAGCCTACCCTTGAAATCACCCTTGTCAGCCACTTTGAGCCTTTTAAATCCCATTTATTCTATATTTTACCACATCATTAGCCTTAAGCAGAAAACTAATTAAATATCCCAAATTGAATCTTTGGTTAGCTTAAGATAGAGATTGTGTATCAATTAAGTGTGAAAAAACTGTGGGAACATGGGTTAACAAGGGAATGTGTTATGTTTTTACAATTGATAAAATATTGGGAATTTGGGTACCTACTCATGTGAGACCAGAAAATTAAAAAAAAAATTCATGTGCATTGATAAGTTATGTTTATTTTTCTATTTAAAAATAATAAAAGAAGAAGAAAAAAATAAAAATAAATAAAAAAATCCAAAAATATTCATTAAATAAGTAAATAAATAAGGGGACAAAATTACCCCAATTCTAAGTTAAGCTAAGTCCCAAGATCAATGCATATGTGATAAAAATTAAAGTTGATGCATGAGTATGTAAGGCAAAAATGGGAAATTTTGGGTAGCTAGGCATGATTCTAGAGTTATATAGAGTGTATGTATGTTAGGTGAGAGCTTAAGTTAGTCAAAGATTCATATTTTAGCTCACTTAGCCATATATATACCCTCACCCTTACCTTAGCCCCATTACAACCTTGAAAAGACCTCATGATGTTTGCATT
>NC_029789.2:47735576-47744573 GCF_000816755.2 Arachis ipaensis | reverse complement strand
TATTGGTACATTAAATACTTGTTGATTGGTTAGGTGAAGAACAAAGTTTAGAAAGCATGATTAGAGAAGAGTAGAGTGATTACCATATACACTTGAGAGACTAGAGTGCATATACACCATCAGTGAGGGTTCAATGCTTAATTCTATGTTCCCTGCTTTCATGAGCTGTCTTCTTACATTTTTATATATTCTTACTGTATAAATTGAATTAGTGGAATTTGATTTATGTTTGTCTTGAAGAACTTGTTTACTTTTAACCAAGTAGACAAAAATCATATAGTTGCATTCCTATATATAGGTTGCATTGCATTTCATGAGTCTTACATTTCCCTACTCATCTATTTTATCTCCTTAAGCTAAGCATGAGGACATGCTAATGTTTAAGTATGGGAAGGTTGATAAACCATTATTTTATAATTCATATTGTGTTTAATTGAGTGGTTTTATCAAGTTTTTACCCACTTATTCATATGATTAGCATGATATTACAATTCCTTCCCAAATTTGCCCTATGCTTGAAAACTTGCTTCCTAGAGATCTTTTTATTGTGTATTTTAATTCTCCTTTATACCATTCGATGTCGTGATCCATGTGTTAAGTGTTTCAGGCTTCATAGGGCAGGCATGGCTTAGAGAAGGGAGAGGAAGCTTGCAAAAATAGAAGAAACACAAGGAACTAAGGAGATGACCAGCGAGCATCGACGCGCACGCATGGCTCACGCAAGCGCCCAAAATGGAGAAAATCGCAGTGTCGCGATCGCGTTCCTGACGCGAATGCGTGGATTGGAGTTTGCACGAATGACGCAAATGCATGGACGACGCGTACGCGTGGCAAGGAAAATGATGAATGATGCGAACATGTGGACGACGCGTACGCATGACCTGCGCGATCTGCTTAGTTAGATCAGAGACTATGGTTGATAAGTCAGAGAGGCTCTGCTTAGAATTCTCTGTCTGTTGCTGAGAAGATGATGGAAAAGGCTTGCTATTGCTAAACTTATTTCTCCTACCATTATTATTGAAGCCTTGATTAGGCTTCTGCTGATCCTTCCATGAGAAATTAGGATGATTCCTCCATGAAGGGTTATAAGTGTTTCCATAGGATTCTCCCATGTAATTCACTTCTTCCATTCCAGGATTCCCAGGGTCATAAGCTTCTCCTTCAGAGGAGGCTTCATTAGTATTGCCGAATGCAGCTTGCAATCCAATCAGATTCTGAGAAATCATATTGACTTTCTGAGTCAATATTTTATTCTATGCCAATATGGCATTCAGAGTATCAATTTCAAGAACTCCTTTCTTGTGAGTCATCCCATTATTCATAGAATTTCTTTCAGAAGTGTACATGAACTGGTTATTTGAAACCATTTCAATGAGTTCCTGGGCTTCTGCAGGCATTTTCTTCAGATGAAGAGATCCACCAGCAGAGTGGTCCAATGACATCTTGGACAATTCAGACTGACCATCAAAGAATATACATAAGATGCTCCATTCTGAAAGCATGTCAGAAAGACACCTTCTGATCAATTGCTTGTATCTTTCCCAAGTTTCATAGAGGGATTCACATTCCTTTTGTCTGAAGGTTTGGACTTCCACTCTAAGCTTACTCAACTTTTGAGGAGGAAAGAATTTGGCCAAGAAAGCATTGACCAACTTTTCCCAAGAGTTCAGGCTTTCTTTAGGTTGTGAGTCCAACCATGTCCTAGCTCTGTCTCTTATAGCAAAGGGGAAAAGCATAAGTCTATAGACCTCGGGATTAACCCTGTTGGTCTTAACAGTGTCACAGATTTGCAAGAATTCAGCTAAGAACTGATGAGGATCTTCCAATGGAAGTCCATGAAACCTGCAATTCTGCTGCATTAGAGAAACTAATTGAGGCTTAAGCTCAAAGTTGTTTGCTCCAATTGCAGGAATTGAGATGCTTCTTCCATAGAAGTCGGAGGTTGGTGCAGTAAAGTCACCAAGCATCTTCCTTGCATCTCCACCATTGTTATTGGGTTCGGCTACCATGTTTACTTCTTTTTCAAAAATTTCTGTAAGGTCCTCTCCAGAGTGTTGTGCTTTAGCTTCTCTTAGCTTCCTCTTCAGAGTCCTTTCAGGTTCAGGATCAGCTTCAACAAGGATGTCTTTATCCCTATTCCTGCTCATATGAAAAAGAAGAGAACAGAAAAGAAGAGGAATCCTCTATGTCATAGTATAGAGATTCCTTTATGTGTCAGAGAAAAAGAAGAATAGAATGAAGAAGGAAGAAGAAATTCGAACACAGAGAGAGAGAGGGTTCGAATTATGAGCAGAAGAGAAATGTTAGTAAATAAATAAAATAAATAGAAAGAGATGAGAGAGAGAGTATTCGAATATTAATTAAAAGAAAAGAAAAATATTTTTGTTTTTATTTTAATTATATGTTAGAATTCGAAATTATTAAAAGAAAAAAAATAAAATTAGAATTTAAAATAATTAGAGAGAGAAAAGTAGTTAGGTGGTTTTGAAAGAGATAAGAAATAGTAAACTTTTTAAAATCAAACAAACAATCGAGTAGTTAATTGAAAAAGATTTGAAAATAAATTTTGAAAAGATAAGAAGTTAGAAAAAGATTTTGAAATTAAAATTTTGAAAAAGATATGATTTAAATTTATTTTGAAAAAAGATTGAAAAGGAAATTAAAAAGATTTGATTTTCAAAATTAAAGTTGATGACTTGGCTAACAAGAAACTAAAAGATATGATTCTAGAATTTAAAGATTGAACTTTTCTTAACAGGAAAGTAACAAACTTGAAATTTTTTAATCAAAACATTAAGTGTTAGTAAAGTTTCCGAAAATTATGAAATAAAATTAAGAAAAAGATTTTGAAAAATTTTAAGAAAGAATTCGAAAATATTAAAAGAAAAATGAAAAAGATTTGATTTTGAAAAAGATTTGAAAAGATAGAGTTTTTAAATTGAAATTTTGACTTGACTAACAAGAAACAGCTAAATTTTAATTTTTTGACTAAGTCAACCCAAAATTTTGAAAATTATGAGTGAAATATGGAAAGATATTTTTTTGATTTTTTGAATTTAATGAAGAAATAGAAAAAACAACAAAATAACACATGACATAAAAATTTAAGATAAAAAAAAATAATGCATGCAAGAACACTTTGAATGTCAAGATGAACACCAAGAACACTTTGAAGATCAAGATGAACATCAAGAACATATTTTTGAAAATTTTTAAGAAAAGAAAGACATGAAAGACACCAAATTTAGAAATTTTTAATGTTTAGACACTATGAATTTGAAAAATAACAAAAAACACCAAACAAGAAAATATAAAGATCAAACAAAGAAAATCATCAATATCAACTTGAAGATCAAGAGAGAACACATGATGAATTTTCGAAAATTTAAGAAAAATTAAAACATGCAATTAACACCAAACATAAAATTTGACACAAGACTTAAACAAGAAACACAAAATTTTTGGTTTTTATGATTTTATAAATTTTTTTTGTATATTTTTTGAAATTATTTTGGAAAAAGAAAATAAAGAAATTCAAAATTTTTAATAAGAATTCCAGGATTCATGCAATGTTAGTCTAAAGCTTCGGTCCAAAAGATTAGACATGGCCAATGGCCAGCCAAGCTTTAGTAAAACACTGTAAATAACAATATTAGATTTAAGAATCCAAAGACTCATGCAATGTTATTCTAAAGCTTCGGTCCAAAAGAATTAGACATGGCCAAATGGCCAGCCAAGCTTTAGCATAACAAGTACATACAACAATCCAATGAATATGATAAGTTAAAGCTTCGGTCCAAAATATTAGACATGGCTTAATAGCCAGCCAAGCTTTAACATACCATCATGAAGCTCGAAGATGGAATTCATTCTTAAAAATTTTGATGAAGTTTTAGAAAACTAAATATATTTTTTTGAATGATTTTGTTTTTCGAAAATAAAAATAAAAAGCTTAAACATAAAATAAAATTACCCAATCTAAGCAACAAGATGAACCGTCAGTTGTCCAAACTCGAACAATCCCCGACAACGGCGCCAAAAACTTGGTAGCACGAAATTGTGATCACACTTTTCACAACTTCGCACAACTAACCAACAAGTGCACTGGGTCGTCCAAGTAATACCTTACGTGAGTAAGGGTCGATCCCACGGAGATTGTCGGCTTGAAGCAAGCTATGATCATCCTGTAAATCTTAGTCAGGCGGATTCAAATGGTTATGAGGTTTTTGATGATTAAAAGATAAATAAAACATAAAATAAGATAAAGATACTTATGTAATTCATTGGTGGGAATTTCAGTTAAGCGTTTGGAGATACTTTGTTGCTTCTGAACCTCTACTTTCCTATTGTCTTCTTCCAATCATGCGTGCTCCCTACCATGGCAAGCTGTATGATCCACTCGGATGAAAAATACCAGGTACGATCTCTGCACGGCTAATCAACTGTCGAATTTCTCGTCTCGGATGAAAAATACCAGTTACAGCTACCGCACAGCTAATCATCTGTCGGTTCTCACTAGCGTTGGAATAGGATCTCTCTATCCTTTTGCACACTGTCACTGTGCCCAACATTCGCAAGTTTGAAGCTCGTCACAGTCATCCCCTCCCAGATCCTAGTCGGAATACCACAGGCAAGGTTTAGACTTTCCGGATCTCAGGAATGCTGCCAATTGTTCTAGCTTATACCACGAAGGTTCTAATCACGAATTCGGATGCTCTGTGATAAACCCCTATTTTATGATTCATCTTGTGCTTAATTGAGTGTTTTTATCAATTCTTCACCCACTTATTCATGTAAATTGCATGATTTTACTATTCCTTCCTTATTTTATGATATATGTGAAAACATGTTTCCTATGCTTTAAAAATATTAAATTTAATTATCCTTTATTACCATTCGATGCCGTGATTTGTGTGTTAAGAATTTTCAGGTTTCATAGGGCAGGAATGGTTTAGAGGACAGAAAGGAAACACACAAAAATGGAAGGAAAGCACAAAAATGGAGTTTTGAAGAAAAGGCAGCGACGCGAACGCATGGATGACGCGGACGCGTGCCTTGAACAGAACGCAATTGACGCGGACGCGTGACTGACGCGTATGCGTGACAAGAAAAAACTCTAGATGACGCGAACACGTGACCCACGCACACGCATGACAGAGGCCACGTGCAGAAATTGCAGAAAACGCTCCCAGCGATTTCTGAACCTCTTTTTAGCCCAGATCCAAGTCCAGAAACACAGATTAGAGGCTATAAAGTGGGAGAATCCATCAAACATCATATCAATATTCATACAACATTCATAATTCATAATTTTAGGTTTTAGATGTAGTTTGTAGAGAGAGAGTCTCTCTCCTCTCTCTAGGATTTAGGATTCCTAGTTTTATGCTTTTGAGTTGGATATCACAGAGTTACTACCTCCATTGAAGACTTTATCATTCTAGTTTATTTTCTATTTCCTTACTCTTTTAATCCCTATTTACTTTGTTCAGAGTTACAATTGGATTATTTTCATGGATTGTTAATGCAAAGAGTACTTTTCCATTTAATTTTATTATTTATTTAATTGCTTCCAATTTTATTCCAATTATCATGTCTCTTTTCTATTCCCCTTACATAGATATGAAAACAATCTTCATGTTAATGGAATAGACTCCCAACTTGACTTGGGAGTTGATTAATAGGAGACCCTTGAGTTGGAATACTCAAGAGCCTACTGGTAATTGGAAGTTATTGGCTGCCTCTCTAGTCATAAATGCTAATCATTCCCAAGGGAGAGGATTAGGACCTGTGCACAAAAGTTGGTTCAGTTACTTGACTTGCCTTTATTTGATAAAGGTTAACTAAGTAATAATAACAACCTTTTACTATTAATCTTGGGAAATCCAACAAGGATAGAACTTCTGATTAATCCTCTTTCGGTCAAGGCTTTTTATTGTTATTATTTTATTTTCCTTGCAATTTTCTCTTCTTATTTCTCAACCCAAAACCCCAAATTACAAGACTCATAACCAATAATAAGAACACCTCCCTGCAATTCCTTAAGAGACGACCCAAGGTTTAAATACTTCGGTTATCAATTTTAAAGGGGTTTGTTACTTGTGACAACCAAAAATTTTGTATGAAAGGACTCTTGTTGGTTTAGAAACTATACTTGCAATGAGGATTTATCTGTGAATTGCTAGACCACGCAAAAGTCCTCTCATCAAAATGGCGCCGTTGCCGGGGAATTGCAAACGTGTGCCTTATTATTGGTTATTGTAAATATTTTATTTTACTTGTTTATTTGCTTTTATTTTTGTTTTTAATTTTTAGCTACTATGAGTTCTCACCCCCATCGCTTTGAGTTTGGTTCCAATGCTATTAAAAGTAATGGAAGCTATAACAGGAACATGCATCAAGGTCAAAACAATCAGAGATGGACGGAGCCACGAGGATCTAATCAACCCTTTAGGCAACAGCACCCTCCAAGAGACCATGAACCACGACCATCCCAGAATGCATGCCCAGATAATAGATATGGTGGACCTTTCCGTAACAACCAACACCCACCAAATTGCTATGGTCAAGAACCATTCCGAGGTGTATACCAAGATGATAGATATGGTGGACCCCCTTGTAATTACCGACAAGCCCCATCATATGCCTATGAATCACCTCCTCAACACAGCTTTGAACCACCACACTCACAAGCCCCCTACTACCATTCACCTCCATATGACCCTAACCATTATCCACACCAATTCCAACCTAATTACTCCCAAGAACCACCACTTCCCTATGCACCGTATCCATATCCATCAACCCAGGAATCCGTTAAGGAACGTCTCAAGGAAACAGTAGAAAAATTTCATGCAACCCTTCACCAATTGAATCAAGCGATAAATCGATTACCTCCCCGACGTTCGGACACTCAAGGAACCCCCACGGCTTCATGTGGACAATCTAATGAAGAACGTAGCTTGAAGGAGATACTAGAAACTTCAGTGGACAGTATAGAGCATGACTTTGTACTGGAATAAGTGGAGGAAGCTGTAATTATCGAAGAAAAAGAATTGGTTGAAGACTTAGGAGATGCTGAACCCCATGGGAATCCAGAATTGAGGATAATTCCGTCAAGAATTTTGCAACTTATGCTAAGGAGGACAGTGCACAACTCCCAAAGCAGGTATCCTATGAAGAACTGGATGAAACAACTCAACAAGTGAGTTTCCTTGGTGATGATAATCACAAGTCAAGTTCTCCTAGTAATGAACTTGCATCCACAAGTGAATTCTTTGAGATTGAAGAATCTTCCCCAAGTGAATATGAAGATGATGCGAAGGTAGACTTTTCTCAACCTCCAAATTATGACTCGAGTGATGAGGAAGATATCGAAGACTTTGATCAAGATGTGGTTGTAATTAAAGAAGTTTGCAAAGGAGTGGAGGAATTCACAGAAGAATACAAGGGAGTAGAGCTTGCAAAACCACTGGAAACACCTATCCCAAGGCCATTACCACCCAATACAAACTTCAAGTGGGTAAAATCCTTAACTTTTATCTTTACTTTTCCACTTGAATATGGTTTACTTGAAACAGATGGCCAGCTTAGAGCTCTTTACGGCTTTAAGAGTAAAAGGGAAATGGCTCGTACTCAGAGCTGGTATGCAAGATTCAATGAGGTTTCACACTTCAATTTGAAGTGCAAGGATTGGTATGAAGTTCGATTGAATGGGTCTCGGAAGACGTTTGGTCATCTTGGTGAGAATACAACTTCCAAACTGTCCGGCTGGAAATAAATAAATCGAGACAAAGGCGGGTGCAAAAGCAAGGTTTGGGATCCTGGAATCTATTCTGACATTCAACACCCTGGAAGCCTAAGAACCTGTTTGAACCTGCTCAAAGGCTTTGATGCACGGAAAACTTGTCTCGTGGCAAATTTCCTTCGGCAAGTGTACCGAATTCGTCGTCAAGTAAAAACTCACAATAAAGTGAGGTCGAATCCCACAGAGATTGATTGATCAAGCAACTTTAATTAGAGGAATGTTCTAGTTGAGCGAATTAGTATTTGAGTTGAGAATTGCAGAAAATAAAATGGCGGGAAGGTAAATAACAAAAGAAGTAAATGCTAGAAATAAAGCACTGAAAGTAAATGACAGAAAGTAAATTGTAGAATCGTAAATGGGAATGGGGTAATTGCTCATAAAAGTAAATGACAGAAATTAAAGAGAATGGGTAAGATCAGAAATGGGGAGTTCATTGGGTTCAGAAGATGTTGCATTCTCCGGATCAATTTCATTTTCATCTCTTCCTCAATCAATACATTCATTGATCTCCTTGGCAATTTTAAGTGATCGAATTATAATTCCTTGTAATTCGATCTCTCAAATCTTGATCAATAGCCAATTCCTTGGTCAATTGCTCATGAGAAGAGATGAAGTATGGTCATTGATTATACCACATGCATTTCCCAAATTAAGTATTGAGAGGATTATAGTCACATATCCATCCAAACCCAATTTGGTCCAGCGTGAGAAAGCATTTCTAGCATGATCTCTTCATTCCTCTTTCAAGGTTCAGAAGAGATCCAAGTTTGAATAGCTTCTTTTCCAAGATAACTATTCAATTGGATGAAGATTAAAAGCTTTCAAGTAAAATCAAGAGGACAGATAGAAGAAGAATAATGAAAACTAGTATTGATCCATCAAATTACAACAGAGCTCCCTAACCCAATGAAAGGGGGTTTAGTTGTTCATAGCTCTGGAAAATGAAAGCAAAGATGGAGAATACATGATGAAAACAAAACTAGAAGTGCAGAGAATGGTAAAATATAGAGAGTAGTTTTCCTCCAATTTTTAATCCTCTCTAATCAATTCAAAGCTACTCCTATATATACTACTCTTCTGATCTTCTAGTTGGCTCTTCAAGTCTTGGGTATGGGCCTTTGGATCTTGAGTTTGAAGCAGTTATCTTCTTCATTGGGCTTAGCTTTACTTGCAGAGAGAAAGTGTGAAGTGGG